>NC_056736.1:109127860-109205360 GCF_019279795.1 Protopterus annectens | reverse complement strand
CTGGTCTTCTTTATGCTACACAAGACAGACCCTTGATGCCAAAATAACTTGCCACGCATTTAGTGGGAGAGGAGAGGCAAGGACAAAGTAGTCTAGTCCAAAAACTGCCCTAGAAGATGTAGGTAGATCAGTACTGATTTTACTGTATTATTAAAAGGTATGGAGTTTCTTCAGGCTTCCTGTATCAAACTAAAAAATAGTTTGACACCATTAATAGTTGACTGACAATACCAAATAGACATATATTTCATTTTCAACACCTGTATATTTTAAGTTTTGTCACCATTTGTAATTTAGAAAGTTACAATTTTAAAGTAAAATACTTAACTGCCTTAGAAATGCAACAATTGTGTTACATTAAAGCATAATGACTTTATATTAACTACTGGCAGTAAAATACCACAATAAATATTTTTCAGCTCATTTCGCACTTTGAAATGCAGCTTAGGCAACGCATGTAACCTTGACATATGCTAGCTTTCCATCAGCTTAACCTGAGAGGTTTTATTTTTGTACAGGCTTTCAGAAATTTCTTCAAAGAAGGAAAGAGACAGAAGAGAGAAGAATCACTAATAACTATAACCAAATCATCTCGTACTGCATGTGACTCTATATTCAAATAGTGTAGCTGAACCATTGAACCACATCCTACCTCCACTGAAATCCAATCAGAATGTAACCTTATTTAAAACACAACTAAAACTGCCCCTAGCAAATCAATGGAGCTGCTCCTGTGTATCTTCAGGATAAAAGTCACCATTGTCTTCATCTTGCCATGTCATCAATCCATGTTTCTTCATTCAGAATCCTATAGCCACAACCAGTCTTCACCATTACCTGAAAAATTTTACTACCATCTCCCAGCTATATACATAGTTTTGTGGCACTGCTCACCTCCCTCTATACTTCAAATACAAACCTTAAGATAGCTATATATACAACTGTTTCTAAACCTGCTTTATATCCTACCTCTGAACTACAATATTAATGTTTTCTGCCATGTCTTGTTTCTTCAATCACCTGTACTTATTTGAATTTTTAAGAACTAATCATATGATCTATTACCTGTTTGATAATCACCTCTTCAAATGGCCAATGTTCAACATCTACTAATGTAAAAAGTATCTTTTACACTGTAGTAATTATCTTTATTTCATATGAATGCAATCTAATTAGCAAATGAATGTATGTGTAATTGTTAATGTATATTACTTAATGTCTGTTCATGTATATTACTGAATGCCTTTTTAAAATGTTTGTAATATTTCGGAGCTTTTCTTCCAGGGCCTCTGCAGAAAAGTATTTTTTTTTACTAAACCCAGTCATATAAACCCAGAAACAAAAGCTAAATACACAAAATAAAATAAAATAACAAATACATCTGTATAATTCAGATTTCAGTAATGCTGCACAATTCCCCAGTACCAAATGTCTAAATGGAGACAAGTTTAAAAGTAAATGTTAGGAAAACGTTTTATGACTATACCATAATGTAGCCAGCCTGTCTTCCATGTAAGAGCCATGATACAATGCCCTATGTTATGTAGCTGCTATCCCCTCTATCTTAGCAGTATAAGCTACGCTTATAAATTATCTTGTGTTGCAGCTGATCTATCACTGATGAATGAGTTAACCAAAGGATGAAAGTGTTATGCGGCATCTGTTCAACTTTGTCCCTGCTTATGCTTTGGAAAAGGGTATAAAATTATGGCTAGTGTCTACTCCAGTTCATGATGCCAGCTCTGCTAAGAGATGCATCCTCAGTTTGATTAGATCATACCCTTCCCCTCAGTGTGTCTGCCATCAAAACAGGGCAATTGTTTTACAAACCATCACCCAGAAAAGAAATATGTAAATGGATTTTTTGAGATAGTCCAATTTTGTATAACTATTGAATGCTAAAAATATATCTGTGCAAATCCTGTAATACAAGTTTCCTTGAAATTGACTCAACCATTTCAGTTGTATATTTTTTGAATGACAAATCTTCCTGCAAAGCACATGCTTAATTTTTAATACTGTATCCACATGAGTTTATCACTTTCTAAATATGCTAACATACATGAGCATTTTGTCAGTAGGCTGATAGCATTGATTTACCTCCTTGGTAATAATTTTCTTCAATAATATTTTCATATTAATAATAGAATTGATGAAATGTTTGCCTTTTGCTTCCCCTTTACTTTATCCTGGAAATATGTCAATTTCCATATTAAAGATGGATTGAAAGATATACATAAAAAACTCAAACTAAAAATGATAAAATGGGATTTTCATGTCAATTGAAAGAAAACAATTGCAATGTGTAATTGAACCATAATGTAAAAATATTCTAGAAACATTGTATTTTATTATTTGTGCCTACAGTACAGATCTGAGAAATAGCAACTCATCTAAAGAGATGCACAAAAAGCAACGTTTGCATATAACTTGTTTTGTAAGTAAAAGAAAATGCCTTCTAATTCCCACAGAAATAAATGAGTTTATTGAAGCTCTAACCTACCCTGGAACTCACAGACATGTTGCTCACCATATTCAGATAAGGTAAGTTGTGTTTCTCTGATTTAATGTGACTCATTGTCATGCACAAAAATGCATGGCCATGGATTACATTAAAGTAGGATTTGCATACTTATGAATCACTCATCTAAGATGCTTGGGCAACTGTTCAGTTGAGCATTCTACAATGCTCAACAAATAAATAGCAAAGACACCTATATCACAACACAGGTATATGAAATCCACCCCATTGCCTTCAAATACACATAGATAGACAAGACAGACACATATATTTGTGTAGTGAAACACTTGCATGAGTGAGTGAGTGAGTGAGTAAATGAGTAAGTGAGTGAGTGAGTGAATATGTGTGTGCGTGTGTGCGTGTGCGTGCGTGTGTGTGTGTGTGTGTGTGTGTGTGTGTGTGTGTGTGCATGTGCATATGTGTGTGTGTGTGTGTGTGTGTGTGTGTGTGTGTGTGTGTGTGTGTGTGTGTGTGTGTGTGTGTGTGTGTGCGTGCATACGTGTGTGCGTGCGTGTGTGTGTGCGTGCATGTGTGCGTGTGTGTATCCACAGGGATATGTAATGGTCTCATTTAAATAGGCTGTGCCCATGGAATACCACATTTTTATGTGTGGCTTGGAAAGCCCTCACTGCTGAGCAGTGATGAGTTAATGAATCAAGGCCTCTGCACACTGACACTTGTGCACGTTTGCATAATAAGCAACTTGGCTATTAATTCTTCCCATGGTTCTTTTTATCCAGCATTACTGAATTCTCTACTAATAAACGTATATACCCTATGTTTGATTAAGTTTTGACTTAAGAAAACCAAGTAGTTTCAGTCACAACTACTGATGTGTTTATACACTACTGCTGCAAAATATAAGCATTTGAAAAGCATGGTTCTCCACAGATGACTATCTTTATGGCATTTTCTTTTTGTTAGCTTATTGTCACTACCTGCCTCAAGATAAATATCTTATACTAAATGTATTTCTTAGTGATTTTTTAACTTGTACCTAAAAGAACAGCTGCGCATTTACTCTGTTGCATATTTTTTGTCCTCTACTACAATCCTGTAATTTTTATTTTATTATTATTGTATATGAAGTCAACTTCTGTAATTTTTTCTTAATTGTACTGTGGAGCTTTTCTCCCCGGGCCTCTGCTGAAAAAGGGCACTATCCCAGTCAGACTATTCCGGTCAACAAATGTCAAATAAATAAACAGATAAATAAATAACAGTAATGGTAGTTTTATTAATCTGCAAAGGGCTAAAACTCTATTCTAAAGTGCAGAACATAGCAAAATACTATACAAATGAGATTCTGAAACAAAAATGCTGACAGTAAAATACAGCAAAACTGCAAATCTTATAAACAAGTAAACATCTGAGATATGACTGCCTAAACAGAAATTGCATACTACTGATATCCTAGCCATTTTAGTAAAACTGTGAAAAGAAATACTTTAACTACATAAACACGTGTTCATGTGTACATGTGTGCATGTTGTCTTACGTGCATAGTTGCTGAAAGATGGATGTATTTCATTCTTGATGTTAGTGGGGTGATGTTTTCTTCCCTTTTTTTTCTTTTTCTTAAGCAGTTGCCTTTACTCTTTTATTGAAAAATTGAAGTCTTCTGGTAGAGAAAGCCGCCAAAATGCTTTTCATGACAAAGTTAGGTAATTAGAGGGCTGGTTTAATGGTGAATCAGGCAGAAATATTCAAACCATGACAAATGGCTTTAATAATGCAGCTTGTAATGGTTTAACAGAGACAAATTTCCCTTCCTTAAAAACCGTGCTTTTTTCTTGCCCAGAAGATGAAACTGTCCAGAAGGTATTTTGTAATTCTGAAATGCCTTTACTACTTTTTCTTCCTTTTTTTTCAGATGAACCAAATAGCTTGCAAAGGCAATGGTATTATTTAGCTTATTATTTTATCATTGAAGAGAGAACATGTAGCAATATTCTGCAAGTTCTGCTCTCATTTCATTTCATCTGTTCCGAACTTTCTAAGTGCATTCTAAAAATAAGGCTCAACAACCAATGGGATCTTTTGTCAGGATTGATAATTGTTTTAACGTGAATATTATTTGGTACAATATTTTGAGATAGAACACTTGCAATAATATGAAATAAAAATCTTTTTTTTTCTCTCAATTCTGAGGTTCGTAATTGGGTAGCTTGGATATTCAAAGACTTCTTTAGTGAAATGCGTACTATTTTAATAGGTATTACACAGGTTCATAGGATCCCAAGGTAAAAAGCTACATGTCTCTGGAGAAAGTCTGTTTAACAAGAAATGATATTAGCAATACTCACCTAGCCTTTATCTTCATTAAACCGTAGCTCTCACAAATGGGGGTTATATCTGAAGTTTGCTTTAATAATTTGTCATTACTGCCTTGCTTAATAGAGCATAGAGCTCATACAAAAAAGGTGTATAATTCACAGTTACTAAACCAAAACAATAAAAGCTAGCTATATTAACAGCTGTACTGACAATGTAATATCAGACAAAACAAAATTATAAGTAGCATCAGCAGAACATGATGAATACCACCTATACTCACAGTCTGTTAATACTATGACACACTCCACCTAATGGTTAACTGTCGATATATTTTGCTATTTTTAGTTAACTGTCAATATATTTTGCTATTTTTGGTTAACTGTCGATATATTTTGCTATTTTTATAATTACTACCCTTAGTAGTGTTTCTGAGTGTTTAGCAGAGTCTTAGCCTTGATTAGTTCCTTCAGTGATTTTGGCACCATCCAAAATCAGCATGTAGGTTATTGTATAACTCTGCTACTGTCACTGAAAATCAATACTTTCGCTTGTTTTTTAATGTCCCATGTCATCAGCTTCTACTTCTGCTCCTATTGGTTTGATTAATACTTTTCATTAATTACAGTTTCTTCATAGTTCATTATGTTATGTTCTTTAAGAAATGTCAATATCTGTAATATGCATTTGTTTGTTTTACTTCATTTTTATTACCCTATATATACCTTTCCAGTTGACTATGTGCTGCTCAGTGTTGCTGCATCAACTCCTAACTTAAGTGCCCCCTATGCTGCCCCCCTGGGGATGAGACTAACACAGCCATTGGTGGTTTAGGAAGGGTAAATGAGTACATAGTTCTGTAATGACATCTTAAAAATATAATAATTTAAGTCTTAACAGTGCAGTCTAGACAATAAAGCATACTAAATCTGCACTGTATTAGGTCTATTAGTTATACTTTGTAAAATCACATGCTGTGATTAGTAGTATTAATTTTACTGACGTGTTTACCAGGAAAGTCTGACTGAACGCAAGTGGCCATTTTTAGTAGAGGCCCAGGAAGAAAAGCTCCCAAATTATATACCCAAGTTCATAGACATTAATTGATATAACAATAGCATTAAATGAAACATTACAATGAATAAATAAAATATTATAAAATAGGTAAAAAGCTGTGAAAGTAATTATATGAAAATAAGCAATATATAAGCTATGTTAATATAACAGAGGCAGCCCTGGCAATATGAATGAAAAACAGCTGAGGAAGAGTTTTATGGCAGTAGGAAGGCTAGAAGGGAGACAATTAATAACATTTTAGTGACTTTAGCTAAGTACAGTACATCATCGAATCTTTCTGAAATGTGCAACCTACTGGAAGTAGATTTATTTTATTAAAATCACCGATACAAGCTCTTATCTGTGATGCTTACACCTGTAAATAGCACTTTTGTTTTTACAAAGAATATATTGTTATGCAAAATACACCACAACAATGAAGCAGTTTCTATATCAGTACTAAATATAAGGAGCTATGACACTTAATTACATCCAGCGGTAATTATCTGCTGTTCTATGTCATCACTACACAAAAGGTTTAACTACATCTTACGAAATGACATGTACATAGGAAAGTATTGGGCTAGCTGCCCATCTGGGCCATTTTAAGCCAATCTAATTTCCCTTTCAGAAAATCAAACCCTGTGCTACTTGCTTGTAAGATAAAAACCTTAACCTTATGATACTACTCATGCATGTTAAAGATTTATAAAAGGACACACACACACACACTTGTATTAAAAAGACGTATGCACACAAGTGTAATAAAACAATAATTCATGTAATTAATGTTTTAGTAAGCAGCAGATTAATACACAACTCAGCATATTTGGTCACAAGGATCTGCAGGACTCAGTTAGATCATTTCAATCCATGATACATGTTGGCTGCTTATTTTTTGTTTAAATTTTGTTGAATAGATAAATCCCACTAGGCCTATAATTTTTTATGGGGAGATTTTATGCTACCTAAAAGAAGTCTAGAAAACCAGCAGGTGATCTTGCCATTCTTTAATGGGGGCTCACTTAACGACAGCTTTCTTGGTGCTCAGTCTGAATGAATAAATGGTTGTGGATGATAAACAAGATGTTCTTGAGCAACTTTCCAAGTTCTATTTCTGAACAAACTAAAAATATCATTTCTGATCCTGCACATGCTACTGCACTGTAAAAATAAGCATTTTGTAGCTGCTGAGTGGAGTAATGCTTAGACAAAGATGAGGTTTTCAAACTCAGAAATAACCAAGAGTGTAAGAACAAAGTAGATGCTGACTGAGCATCCATAACATGAGACATCAGAGGATCAAATTGTATAGATGGCAAGTCAAGAAAAAGTTGGCTAACTCTTTTCAGCAAATCCCTCCCCTGATGTGCACACATAAAAAGCGACTAAAACAGTGTGGACACAAGAGAACGCTTTTTTAAGATGGCAAGTCAAGGAAAAATTGGCTAAACCTTTTCAGGAAATCCCCCCCCATGATGTTCACACATAAAAAGCAACTAAAACAGCGTGGACACCCTTGGAGAATGCTTTTTAATGTTTCATACAGAAGTAGATGTGAAACGGCTGGTCTCAAGGAGAAGGAGAAGATGCTACAAGAATATTGAAGAAAATAAGACAGAACATCAAATGATTTTAGTGCTTTGCAAGTAGCTTGGAAATATAGTAAACAGTAATGGTGTACAAAAATGAAGGTGGGAATCTTAGTAAAATGGCACCTAGACTTAATATGTTAGGTTTTAAACATATCAGGTAGTTAAGATCACTGACCTGCTGAGATTTTACTGAAGAATACATTTTTGGGCATTGAAGTTTTTTTTTTTTTTTTTTGCAGAATTATAGCACTAGTCATATTAACAGCAGAAACTGAGGACAAAGGTGCAACAGAATGGCTGAACAGTTCTGAAGAAGTCTTGGATGATGAAAGCGTTTGACTGTGTTATTACTGAGTCTTTCTTGTTGTGGAATTAAATATTTTTATT
This sequence comes from Protopterus annectens, assembly GCF_019279795.1. Taxonomy (NCBI): domain Eukaryota; kingdom Metazoa; phylum Chordata; order Ceratodontiformes; family Protopteridae; genus Protopterus; species Protopterus annectens. The sequence continues at coordinate 109,197,527 of NC_056736.1, read as the reverse complement.
TGATCCTACCGAGTCTGGTTCCTGGCTACTTGGAGTGGTGATTCTAGTTTTTCTTTGTGAAAATAAAACACATCAGAAATAGTATACTGCATTGGATAAAAGAGTAACTATATTTCTGCAGAAATTGAGACTAAGAAATATAAAGTAGAGGTGGAGACAGAAGGAAAATGTGAAATGGATGACAGAAAAGAAGGATAAAGCTGCAGATAATGAGATCAGTAATGCAAATGGAACATGCAGATGCTTTATAGAGGAAAAGCTGATGGAATAAGATAAGATAAAGCAAGATGAACATTTTCTAAATGATAGGTCTCTGTGACATATCTTGGTGCATATGCTCCCACTATGGCTCCTTAAAGATCACCCCCCCCCGATCGAAATCACTAAACTGTAATTCCTGAAGAAGAACCACCTAATATATTTAAGTGCCTTTTTGCAGGGGACAACCTCAACTGAACTGCACATGTGGGGGATAAGTTCCCTTCAACCCCTAAACTTACTATATATACCAACTCCTCTTTTGCATCTACCTCAAAGAAGGAAGACATTTTCTCAAAATGGGTGTCACTGCTGGAAAACAATTAGAAATCTCCCCTTCAATGGCAACCTGATCCCCAGCATTTTGAGTATGAGGCAACTGATGCTAGAAGACACAGACTTCATCCATGAGTAGGGTAGCCAAAAGCCAAAAAGAAGACAAGAGAGACCTCCAAAGCAGAAAGGCAAGCAACCTCCACCCCCAACACAACCCAAATGAGACATAGCCCACAGACTCAGTGTGCCAATAAAACACAGCCCATAAGGCAAAACAATGTACCCAGCAAACTAGTCATAGGTGGCTCTAGGGTCAGGCACACTGATGTCCCACTCACCACGCTAAACAAGGAGAAGGTTACTGTCAGTTGCCTGTCAGGTACCAGGATCCGCCACATAACCCATGCACTCAGGTCACTCTACAACAAGTACAAATATGACTCTGTCATTGGTGTGAATGACGTGAGACTTACCTCCTTGGATTACATGAAAAAAGACATGGAAGAGCTATCCGATCTTGTAGCACAGGCAAGTATGATCCTAGCCCTGAGTAGCATCCTGCCATCACCCAGAATGATACAGCAGTACAAGGTCAAAACGATTGACTTCAACAATTGACTATGCTTCTGGTGTCATTCTAAGGGGATCCAGTATCTGTCTGCTTGGGACGACATGGTCGTCCTTCCACAATGCTTTGCCAGAGATGGCCTGCACCTGTCGCCTCTGGGATTCTGGATACTGGCTAAGGCTCTTGCCGCCCCTATAGTGCCTTTTTTAGGCAATGTTCAAATGACAAATTCAACACCATAACAGGAACAGGCAAGCAAAAACTCAGGGTAATACAGTCTAAATCTCAAAATGCACTCACTCGAGACACTCCTTAAAATGGAGAACATCAATATCTGTGCAGTGACTGAGACCTGGTTCAAGGCTCTAGAGAGCACCCCTGCATTACCAGGCTATAACTCATAACACACTTTCGGCCATCTAACCTGGACCAAAACACCAAAGGCGGAGGTGTGCCCATATTCATTAAGGATATCCACACCTCCAGGCTAGTTGCACAGCATAATGCATCTGAGGTTATCCAAGTGCAACTAACTCTGGGCATAACTGCAATCCAAATTGTAGCTTCCTACAGATCCCCTGCCATGCCCCAGGATTCCCATTCCTCTTTTCTTGATATACTGGAAAATATTAGGGTTCAACCAAACACCCTAATAATGGGCGATTTCAACTACCGCACCATTAACTGGGAAAATTACTCATGTACCAACTCCTTTGCCCAACGCTTTCTGGAATTCATAAATGCCAATGCCCTGGTTCAACTTATCCACACCCCCACCAGGGCAACAATATCCTAGACCTAGTAATTTCCAACATGAATGATCGGTGTTCCACACCTGAAGTCAACTCCTCGTTGGTCAGATCTGACCTTAAGCTAATCAACCTAGATATCTGCATCCCGACCCCACCCACGATTAATGAAACCAAGGTAAAAAATTTCTCCAAAGCCAACTTCATGCTTCTTAAGACAGAAGTGGCAAACTTTATGACAACCATGCAGATGGACAATACAGTTACAACTCTGACTCCTACACAAATGCACTCTATAAGCACTTACACGAGTGCATGGATCGTGCTATCCCAAAAAGAACCAAGACGCTATCCTCCAAAAAAAGAAAGCCAATCTGGTGGTCCCCTGCCATAAACTCTACAACAGAAGGAAGAAACTGTTGCAAACGAGAGTAAAATCCCATGAGTGGAGGAGCTGCCTGGTCAGCCTCAGTAAGAATCTGAGATCCCTTATAAGATCCTCCAAAGCTAGCTACAAAAACACAATTGCCACTGATTCTAAGGGCAACCACAAAGCATTCTATAGCTATGTCAAGAATCTTAATGGCAACACCCAGATCTGCTCTGAGTTACAGCACAATGGCACAAAAATTACAGAACTAACTGATATTGCCAACATCCTGACAGATAGGTTCAGTGCTAGCTTCAACCCTCTCTCACCCCCTAAAGGGCCCATATCTATACAGGAAGAATGCAGAGTCCCTGTAATCACATCTATGCAGGTAAAAGCTGCACTCTCTAAAACCAAAAACACAGCATCCATGGGACCGGGCAACATCCCAGGCTGCAATTTACACGAACTTCAGAATGAACTGGCTCCCCACCTAAGCACCATGTTCAATCATAGTCTCACATCAGGCTTTGTGCCCACTGAATGGTGCACAGCAACAGTTAGCCCACTCCACAAAGGGGGAGCCACCACTGATGCCAGGAACTATTGACCTATTAGCCTGACAAGCCTGGTCTGCAAGGCCATGGAACTTATCATCATGGAACTCATAAACAAAGACATTGGTAACCTCCATACTCTGGACCCCACCCAGTTTGGGTTTGTGAAAGGCAGATCAAGCCTTCTGAACCTGATTGACTTCTTTGAGGCAGTCACCAAAGCCGTAGATGAGGGTAAGGTGGTTCACACAGCCTATTTTGACCTCGCCAAGGCTTTCAACACCATCCTCCATTCTGGAATTATAGCTAAACTCACTAAACTAGGTATAAATGCCTACGTCAAAAGATGGGTTGCCAACTGGCTCACTGACAGAACCCACACTGTAAATGTTGCAGACTCCAAATCTGACTTCAAACCAGTGACAAGTGGAGTACCACAGGGTTCAGTCCTGAGACCTCTCCTATTTGGTATCTACTTCTCTGAAGTACAGGCTAACAAGGAAGGCCTCTGGCTAATGAAGTTTGCAGATGACTGCAAACTAGGAGCCATAGTCGAGGCCCCAAATGATGTGGACATCCTACAGAAGGCCCTCACTGAGACAGATGCCTGGTGCCAGAGGCATGGCCTCAAGCTCAATGCCAAAAAGTGCATTGTCATCCCCTTTTTTAAAAACTCTGTACCCATGAACTACCACATAAATGGCAGTCTACTTAATGCCAAATGTGTGATAAGAGACCTTGGGACCCAGGTGGACAGAAGTCTCTCCTTTGATAATCACATCGCCACAGTAGTCAGGAAATCCTTCTATGTGGCACACCTCATCACAAAAGGTTCTCATCCAGGAAAAACGAGGTCATTTTTCCCCTCTACTCAGCACTCATTAGACCCATTATAGAGTACAATGCCCCTTTTGGACTGTACCTCACAAGACATCTGCAGCAGCTGGAAAGGCCACAGATGTACCTCACAAAGAGGATTACTGGCCTCAAACAGATGCCCTACATTGATCGTCTCAAAAAACTCCAGCTTTACTCTGTAGCATATTGCCTACTCCGAGGAGATCTCTGGCTAACATATATAAAGCTATGTTAAACCCAAAGCTGTTGGACAGGCTGCACCTAAAGAAATCAGAATCCCTCCAAGCTACATGCTCTAGGGACCTAAACCTTTTCACCACAATAAACAGGATATGCTGGAGGGATAGATTCCTGTCCCAGAGACTTTCTATACTCTGGAACAAGCTACACATTTATGTCAAGCAAAGTTTCTCATTAGCACTCTTCAAGAAAAATCTTGATGAGTCGATGAGAAATAGGAAATACACCCTGGGGATGACTTCTGTGGCTCTGCTCGACAGGGGCACAGGAAATTAACTTTCTTGGGTGGCGTAAGCCAGGGAAACTTGTTGGCTAGGCTTACTTAGGCCCTTGGGTTGATAGCCTAGTACCTACCTATAAACCTATTATTTTGCATTCTTTAAAATGTTTATATTATTTAGTGCAGGAATCACGTAATGAGTTATTAGGTATACAAGGGATGAAGAAATCTGTATTTTGCTCATGACATATGAATAAGGCTGATGGGTTATAAATTGTTTTGCACAGCATTAATGTTATATTTAAACATAAAACGTGGTAAGTATTTTGCTACAGAAGACTAAACTGGTTACACACATTATTACTTCATAGGAAGAAGCTATTTGTGTATGATTTATTATAATATGTGGTTTGTGCATGACTTATTAAAATATATGATATCTAATTATTAATATTTCTGCAACATAACTGCAGGGAGGAAGCCTGGCAGCATGTGGACACATTCTTCCATTCCTAGCATTAGAACGATAATCGGTTTTGGAAATTACATCAATGTTAGTATCTATAAAACAGTTTGTACATGTGAGGAAATCAAGCATATGGCATAACTATGGGACTTAATCAAAACAGCTCAGTTAAAAAGTATAGATAAAGGTATTGTAATCATTTTTGTCCAAGCATGTGAAAGCATTATATGGATAGATGTCAAGTAAATAGAGTTAATTTGACAACGTTTCTAACTTGTAAAACCCTCCGTAATCATTGTTCATTACCCGTAAGTTGATCTAATTGCATCTCAAATGTACCTAAATCTCTGTCTTTCCCTACACCTAAATTAATGGAGTATCTCATTTTATCAGCTGTCCCATATCACCATATGTCCGTGTTGTAATGTGGACCACTCAATAAAATAAATAGTGGACACTCAAAACATAATCTGACCAATCAGGCGATTGACTAATGGGACAAGAATGTAAGGCTTTCTTGAAGTGATATTCACCATATCCATTAACCACTGTATAACATTCGACAAAACCATCATCCATTCAACAGAGCCTTAATCCTCCTGTTCGCAACAAATTATCTAAAACTAAGCTTGCATTATACAATACTGCTCTTATCGATTTTTGTTTCTGAGGTACCTATAGGCATCGTAATTGAATTATAATTATGTTCTGTACTACACTTACTTATCTAGATATCATTACAGCTACAATGCATGAATTTTAGTTTGATCTTACTTGATCAGCGGAAATGGAAAGTCAGTTGATTTTACCCATGCATCTATATCAGTTTCCATTCACAACTTGCAACAGTGTTAGTATCAGGATGTTGTAGTTACTAAATTTCTCTGTGCTTCTGGACTGTGGTAAGTGTGAAGATTAAATGACGAGGCAGGGGGGGCAAGAAATGAGTCTTTTGTTTACTCTTATGTTGACAGCACACAGAATAAATAAGAGTCATATTATCACTTTCCTCCTAACCAGGTAACTAATTCTACAGCCATTTAACAGCAGCCAGCTCCTTAATGTACCATGATAGTAAGCTTACAAAACATAATAACATAATCTAGTCTTTTGATGCAGCTGAAATAAATAAAGTCAGTCGTAAATCCATGATTAAGTCCCTCCTGTACATATTGCAAGAAATGAAGACAATCGTGGTTAATCTTTTTACTTGGTGTGTGCTGATTTACTACAGCAGCTTCCTGATCCATCACCCGATTAGTTATTCTTAACCGTATTAGTATAATTACTATGATTTTACTAGCTCAATAATTACAGCTAATAACTCTATCTTCTTTCCTTAAAATTGGGACAATACACTTATTTTCCATCACTTTTCTGATCTGAAATGAGGCAGCCATAATTGAGAGCAGTGTATCCAGTATGCCATTTGTGAAATATTTAACTATCCTACAAGTACATATGCCAGGATGATGATTTTTTTTATCTAGCATAGTCAGTTGATGATTGTATGACAATTTGTAGCATCACAGGGTTGTATACATTATAATATAGTTATGGTCCCATAACAGGATTTGAAATACTTCATAAAGTTATGTATGAACTTGTCAGGAGTACTTATAAACAGAGACCATTTTAATGTAGTCAGTTGCTTCTTCCTATGACTAATCTGAATATATGAGAAATACTTTTTATTCAGTTAGGTATCTCTGTCCTAGTAAAATGTAATATATGCGTTGACTTTACTATGTTCTTTGGAAATTGTTGTTGGATTTCATTGTATTTTAATTTTCAGCATGCTACTTGGTCTGCTCTAGTGTTAAATAACTTTTGGAACTGATGTTCCTAAAGATCCTTGCACAGATAATTATATAAGCTTTATATATGCATTTGTGTATTACACCAGCACTTTTCTATCCCATTTAACTTAGACTAAATGAAAAACTCAAAAGTTTTTTTACCCACATTGCTAAGCCTATTCAGACTATGCCAATGACATATGGTCAAATCCCATGAAACTGTCACCATAATATCAGAAAACATATTTCATGATTTAGTGATCTCCAGCCAATGGAAAAGTTGTACCTTCATGTCAAACTCTACATACAAGTGATATCTGGTTCTCATTGTTGGAGCCATGTCAAGGCTGCTGATTCTGTCACTGCCATATTCAAAGACCACTTCAAATATGTTTAAACTTAAAGTTATCTGTGTATTGCTTTGCTGGTTTATGAAGGCAACTATGCCAATATTATCAATTTGGTGCCACTTTGGGGGAGACAAGTTTAAATCACCATACAAAGCAAAGCTTATATCAGCTGGTATTTCATTTATATTATCCCAAAATTCAAATATCAGTCCAGTAGGGAGTGCTGTCTATTCAAAATCTATTAATGCACTTTCCATATTTCCAAACAGATAAATGATAACTGAAGCAAAATTCTCTGTATTGTTACTTCTAAAATAGCCTTTCGTAGATAACAACAGTTTCACTGTCACATGACCCTTTAACTTCAATTGTTGTTTATATGAAATGTTTGTTCATTATTGTATTCCTAATATTTTCCTCAGGCTCAGTCCAAAATCATTCCATATGGATCAATGTTCTACCTTGGCAAACAGATAACAATAAATACAGCAAAATAAATCCCCAACATAACTACTCGTTCCAGTCATTTAATAACATTTACAGCCTTCTTTAAGCATGTCTCAATGAATGTACAAATGTATATTCCTGTACAGTTTTATATATTTCAGGTTCTGTTGGTTTATAAATTCAAATGTCTAGCAATACATAATAAACTTTACAGTAACAAGACATAATAGTCATATTTGATATTCTTACTATGCAGTCCAATTTAAAGTAAAAGTATTTCCCTGTAATCCTTGACAGTAGTACAATCTTTCATCTTTTACTTAAGTGCAAACTAGCTGTGGCAAGCATATGCCTTTTTCATAAAATAATTCAGTAAATCAGCTATTCACAAAAATATATTCTAATCCAGGCACCTTTCTGTCTTCCTAATGAGCTGCATGCAGTTACGATGTCATTAATATAAAAAAGCATGCAAATCTAAGAAGCATTTTAATAAGTTAGTCTGTGCATCTGCCCAGTAAAAGATGGATCAGAAAGCTTACTATCTCCCTAATGATGTCTTTTGTCAGATTACTATCAATGTCATTAGATCCCAGCAAAATTATAACAATTTGGACATACCAGCCAGTTTAAGTAGCTGTGGCATTAAAGACTGAATTGTTTGCTGTGCTTAGCTAGTATACTATAAATGTAGCTGACTTCTTCCTACATAAACTTGTACCGGTACTCCTCACTGTCCTGTCAGTTACTGTTAAGATTTTATTGTAATAGAAAATTCTTCAAAGAAGCCTTAAGCTAATATGTTTTACCTGGTGCTCACTCTATTATTATTAGTCAAGCCATATCTTGCTTTTTTAATTCTAAATATTTATGAGATATGAATGATTCTAGGTAATGCCCAAGTCTTACATTTTTGAACATCTGTAAGATATACTATATACTTTAATAACCGGTTTAGTGATTGAATTATATGCCAAATTACTGCTCATGTCAAAATGCTACCCTTCCCTAGGTGATTTCTTGCTGTTTGTGTCATTACAGTTATTTGATGATATTGAAGTAATACTGGATGAATATACACTAGGCAGCTCATTGCAAAAATTACACATGTCCTGGTTTATTTTTAAGCAGAATAATATTCTTTCTTAAAATGTGCATATTACATTTGTCTGAAATGTAAAAATCATCATTGGACATGGTGTTATAAACTTAACACTGACTGCTTAACAAAGATGATGAATCTCTTTTTTTTTTTTTTGTACCCATAAGCATTATAAACAAACTGTCAAATAATTGGTGCAAGAATGGGGGAGTAGAAGTCATATACAAGAAAACTCTTAAAAGTCTACAATATGAGAATATCATTCATGCTTGGTCTAACTCCCTTTACATAAGTAATACTGCAAGCAAAGAGTGAACTGACAGTTGTTAATGTAACACAAAAGCAGTGAGAAGTAATGGCATGAGGCAACGAAGGCAGCAACAGAGGATGGGACCAGACTTTACTGCCAAATAATACCAAACAGATAACTGCTTATTCAGAAAAAGTTGTCCCTAGGAAATGGAGGACTGCAACAGTCATCCCTCTACAAAAAGGTGGATCATCAACAGACCCAGTTGGACCCATAAGTTTGACTAGTCTTACATGCAAGGACATTGACGTGATAAATGAAGACATAGGAAATATCCAAACACTGGACCCATCCCAGTTCAGTTTTGTCAAAGGAAGGTCATGCCTAATAACTTGATGGACTTCTTTGAGAAGGTCATTAGAGCCATGGACAAGGGCAAAGCAGTGCATACTGCCTTTCTTGACCTGGCAAAGGCATTTGATACAATACCTCACTCGGGTACTATAGACAAACTCACACATTTAGGCATAAATCCCTATGTCACTTGATGGACATCCAAATGGCTCACAGATAGGATATATGAAGTTAAGGTAGGGAAATCCACCTCCACCAATAGACCTGTTACTAGTGGTGACCCACAGGGCTCGGTAATGGGACTTCTCCTGTTTGGAATATACTTCTCTGAAGTCAAGAAATTTGTAAAGGGTCTTTGGTTGACAAAATCTGCTGATGACTACAAGCTGGGCACAATCATTGAATCCCCCAAAGATGTAGATATCCTTAAGGAGGATCTGATACAAATAACTGGTGCCAGAACCATGGCTTAAACCTAAGTGCAAAAAAATCCATAATTATACCCTTTGGGAAGATGACCACCCCTGAAAATTGCAACATTGATAACATTCCCCTAAGAGTAGACCCAGTGGTAAGGGACTTGAGAACTCAGGTTGACAGTAATGTGAACACTGATCACAACATATCCATGGTAGTGAGAAAATCCTTCAATGTGGTGCAATTTATAAATAAGGGCATGGTATCCAGAGCTAAGAAGATCATAGTGTCACTATATTCAGTCCTCATAACACCAATTATGTACCTGCCCAGGCATGTGCAGCAGCTGGAGCAGCCACAGAATTTCCTCACTAAAAGAATACAGGCTGTAAATAAAATATCCGATGAAGACCACCTCAAAGCCCTGGCCTTGTACTTTGTCTCCTACAGATTACCGAGGGATGATCTATGCCTAACCTACAAGGCATTCTTTTATCCAGCCCTGACAGACCACTACACATTTGCTAAATAAACAGCACCAGAATTACCTGATCTAAGGATCTAAACCTTGTCTGTGACAGAAACAAAGCATGTTGGAGGACAGGTATGTTTCTCAGAGATTACCCCCTTTCTGGAACAGAATCCTCATTCATGTGAAACAGAGTTCTTCTCTAAGCCTATTTAAATGCAATTTTGATCATTGGATGGAAAATTACAAATTCACTCCTGGCTTGTTGCCTGTGACCCTTATGGACATGGGGCAGTTTGTGGACGCTATAAGGCACAGGTGTACACCAAAGCTGTTCTAGCCTGTGGGCATTAATAATTGTGAAAATTGGGGCATGAGTGGCCAAGCTTAAAAAGGCTCTAGGATCATTACCCTAGTAACCTTCATATGACCAATAATAACAGTAAATTCAACCATATTATAGTATAGCAGAATGCTTGCTTTAACCACCTGTAGGAAACCAAACAAGTTAAAATCAGCTACAATCAAAACAGCAAAATGTGACAGTGTGAAACAGTGCTCACCCCTCCCTACTAAACGTCTCCAGATAGCAGCATCATGGCACCACTCACTAAATGCCAAACCAAAAACCCCTACAAGAACAGAGTGGACTGCTCCTCATGCTGTATGAACTACTGAAGAAAGGGAAGGAAAAGAACAACCTGTCTCCTTCAAAAGCAAGACCTTTCTTCAACACTTTTCCAAATATAATCCTATAACCAGAGATTGTGAGAGGGCAATTTCTTAAAACCCGGTGCCAGACAGGCTGATGTACTCTAATCTCCCAAATATATAAATATCCAGCCCCGCTTCCTTCCATCCTTAACACCTCATTTCCTGTCCTCAAACTCCTTACGCATAACCAGTCATAACATTCGCTCAACCTCCCCACCTACTCTCCCCTTAGTCACTACAACTCCAGCTGCCTAGTAACAGCCCAAAGCCCTTTGCTCACTTACCTTCAATTATGGCATATGGTCAGAGTCAAAATAGTCTACATGCAAACTCCATTTGTCCCTGTACCCCATGCATGAAACAATGACAACAACAGCAGACAATGAAAGCAGACTTTATTGCAAAATGATTCCATACAGACAATTGTTTATTCAGAAAATAGGCAATAATAACATCAAGTTCAAACATAAAACATGGGCAGCACTGCAGAATGTTCACCTTAACTATGTGTAGGAAATCAAACAAGTTAAAAACCACAGCAATCAAACAGCAGACTGTGGCAGCATGGAAGAATGGTAACTCCTCCCCATTAAACATATGCAGATAGCAGCATCAAATCACTTCTCACTAAATACCAAACTTAAAACCTCTCCAAGAGCAGCAAAGGGCACTGATCACTCTGTATGAACTACTGGAAGGAAGAGAGAGAGAGATAAAAGAAGGACCTCCCTCCTTCAAAGGAAGGATCCTTCTTCTGCCCACCTGGCTGCAAGAGTAGCTTTTTCTCCACCCCCATCTTTCCAATCAACTAATAACAAACCCATAATAAACCCTATGCCAATATATCCTTCATGAACAATTAAAGATGGACATTTAGTAAATCCAAACCTACATCCCTAAGCTGAACACCATCAGCTCTAATCCACAAAAGATCATGTCTGTCAAAATCCCAGTGTTCCAACATTGTGAAACCTAAGGATGGTCCTACGCTCACCACCTATGATTAACAAGTTTTCTGGCTGCCTCCATCTCTTTAAAGCTAACAGCAGACCTCCAAATCAACCTTAGAATGATGATTGAGCAGATCAGCACTATGACCATAAATTTCCTTTAATCAATACCAGATGTCTAATGATCCATGACACCATCATGTGCTTAGGTACCTCATCCAAGTCATTGCTCCTTAAATGTATGACTAAAACACAAGGTACTTGACAAGCTGCTTGGGCGTCCGACAGCATACAGACCAAATGTCTGCTTTGCAAACCTCTGTGCCCTCAACAAATGACTTTGAAATTCACTGGATCAAAACCCAAAGATATACTCCTGGGTATCAATGCTGCTTGTCTAGTTGTCCAGTAAATGAAGGAGTGGCCCGACAGGACAATCTGTCTACAAGCAAAAAAAAAAACAGATAAATAATGTACACACCTCATGACTTAATGAACCTGCCCAACTACCTAATGTAGGACAGAAAAGCATTAGACAACCATTTACCCACCATCTTAATAGACCCAATCAACCAACCTTCCCTGGTTAAATCTAATGCCCTGAAAGTCCTAAATGAACAAGTAGAATGCAGTTCCCCAAAAATGCTCTGACACCCATAATCTCTTCCATTCATGATTACAAACTGTCCTACTGACACTGATCTAGCCTCTTGATACTGGAAAATTCAGACTGGTCAACTTATCTGCTCTCATCCTCTTCAGCGTTAATCCCCAAGCCAATGGACACAGATGCATCTGTCTGTCTCTGGGCAAAACTACCTGCTGCTCGTTTCTAATCTGGTCACCTTTAGATCTGCTTACCCATATCAGTACACCTGTTCACAAAAAACAGCCATTCTTTCATCAGGATTACCCACAATTCACTGACATGAAATGCCCCTGCATACATGAAAATGGACATACATCTTGTAAGAACTTGACAATGCAAAAAAAACTTTTAACAACACTCATAACAAGTGATTTCCCAATGGAAGGCTGGTATCGGCTGGCAAACAACAAATCATAGGCACCACAAACTGGCTCTGTAGAACTCTACAAACTCTAAAATGTAAGTCTTTATTTAGTTAGGATTAAGAGCTTTCATCTTGAATTAATCAGAATCAAATCAAGTACATCAATGTGTCCTGTAAAAACATTTCAATCAGATGATGTTAAACATACCATTTAATCAATTACTGTTATTGATGTTAGCCATGTAATCTACAATGTAAAATAAATGCGCTATTGAATATTGTCATCATTTTTTTTAATTCATACTATGTAAGCATGTGCTATTAACACGTTTGCTATATATTACCTCATTTAAACCTGGAAATGTATTAGTGTTAAGGTTTAACTGCCATAATAACTCTTTTATCTCTAGTAGCTTATTCTCCCAATAACCATTCATTTCATCATAGTTTATTTTATACATAAAACGAAAACTGTTTGCAATTATAACAAGACCTTGCTTGCTTACTCAATGCACTCCTTGCATTTTTCTTCTTAATACTATAATTGTGTTCATAGATTCTTACCTTCAAAGATATTTCAGCCTTAACAGTAAACATGCAACACATGATATGTAGGAGGCATGTACCATACAGCAGATGATATGTAGAAGGCATATACCATGCAACACATGATATGTAGGTGGCATATACCATGCAATACATGATACATAAGTAGCAAATGCCATACAACACATGATACATACTGTAGGTGGCATATACCATGCAACACACGATACATAGGTGGCATATACCATGCAATACATGATATGTAGGTGGCATATACCATGCAACACATGATATGTAGGTGACATATACCATGCAACACATGATGTGTAGGTGGCATATACCATGCAACACATGACATGTAGGTGGCATATACCATGCAACACATTATATGCAGGTGGCAATTTAGACTTTTACTTTAGTATTAAAATTAGTTTTTGGAAACTGTGCACACAGATTAATACATGAAAACATCTATTTTAAGTTCTATATTAATAAAACAACAAATGACAAACTATAAATGTATAGCTTTAAATTATTTACTGTTTGATTCTCAAGCTAATTAATGTTTCAATTGATGTATGGTACTGATTAAAGAAGAGTGTGTGATGCCGTCATTTAGTTGTTTATTTAAATCATCATATTTGTTATCTGATTATTTTCTGAAGACGTTCTGATGATTGAGTAGAATAAAAGTGCTCAAAACTGCTGGTGTCTGTGCTTATTTTATCAGTATCTCACTGACAGTGCAATATTTTTGTCCACCAGACCTTCACACAGGTTTTATTATTAAGTATCTGTTCAGGTAGTCTAGGTGCAAGTGTATGCAATATACCTTTCATAAGTCACTGCCATGTCTGTGCTAAGTTCCACAGTTCAAAGCTAGCAGTACGACTTTTGGATTTTATTAGTATGTGAGTATATGCAATGTGCCATATACTTGAACATGTGACTCAAGATATTAAGGCTGTGTTCCCACATTATGATGTTGCCTGTGGGATCAATTTATTCTCAAGCCACATGAATTTTGATAATTTTTAACTTAAGGTATCCAATAATTTCAATAATTCCAATATTATATGTGAGAAAATGCATAGAAAAAAATTTTTGGGTGATTAAATATTGGCGTCTGATGCAGCCTTTGTCAAAAAGGGTGTCTTCTATGAGGTGAACATATGCATTTGCAGCATTTTTTTATATATGTACACCCCATTATTGTGTCTTGAATGGCAATACTCTGCTGGTTTGTCCAACTAACTCATCACATTAATCATTTGCTATTTAGAATGCAGGTGACAGTTCTGGGTTTAGGTCCTTCTCTGACTTGTCTATACTAACAGCATTGTTAAATTGACAAGTGTGTTTGTTGTTCATTCAAGTATATCGAGATAACATAATCATTCTAAAAAATACATGCCGGTTTAGTTTCTCATATAAATTTGTACTTCTGTTCCCCCACCCTGTTTCTTGCTTTTGTTTCTATTACTTATATTTATTTTGTTGGTTATTTTGTTTCTCTGCATTTATTTTACTATTATCAGCAGCAGCATCAAGACCTTCATCCATTTCTCAGGCAAGACTTGTGAGTCTCCCACAAATGGTAGCAGCAGCTCCACCATCACCATCACCAACAACACCAGAAGCACCCACTTCCGGGTCCCAGCCTGTCACCATCACGGCAACACCTTCTGCCACACTTGCACCTCCCACTACAGGTAGCCTTGCACTGAATGCTAGGATGGCTGTACCGAATGATAGCAGCTTGCAGGCAAAGTGGAGGAGATAACTGACATGAGGTTACATGCCCAAATCAGCCAGATGTAGAATTTTTCCAAGTGACTCATTGAGTCATGTCCCTGTCTAGCACTTGTCTTCAACATCTGAGACAGGGACCAGTAGTGGCAGTTTCCAGGGGAAGGAATAATCTCCAACTATTTTGATGCTGGCAGGGACTGCAGGTGTAAAACTGCTACCTATCTCCCTTCTTGGTGATACCCTCCCTTTTTAGTCAAGGCTTAACCATGATGGTTGTACAATCCTCCCTTCACCATTGTTTTCCCTGTTTTTGAGTAATGTGTCCTTGACCACTGTATTCCACCTCCCTCATTGTGTTAATACACCCTCAATCAGTCTTGACTGTCTTCCCCTGCTACCTAACCTAACCCTCTTACCTTTCTCTTTCTCTTACCTTCCTCTTACTTCGATTAATTCCTTTTCCATCTTAACCTCCTATATATATATATATATATATATATATATATATATATATATCTATGGGATCAGTACTGATCCCCGAAGGAACTTTTCACCAAAGCACAAACAGCCGGGCATACTTCTGAGAAAGTGCTTTTTACTGAAAAAGCACTTTCGCGGAAGTATGCCTGCAGCTAGAGGGAGGCATGTGGGAATGACTGTTGCGGAGATCATACTACTGTGCACATAAGGGAATATTCCCTTTTCCTCACTGTAGTGTGATCTCGGAGTGAGAATATTGAAGTGAGGGGGTGTGGAGTGTGCCAGGGGGCTTGCCCCCTGCATAAACGTAGATTTATTGGGGGTTTTTTTGTTTTTTTAACGCACTTTAACTAAAGTGCTTTTTTGGTGAAAGCGCTTTCGTTAAAGTGTGTTCAGTGATTGTGGATTCAGACTATTGAACTTTCCTTCAGTAGTCCTAGATCCACACATATATATATATATATATATATATATATATATATATATATATACACATATATATATATATATAAAACCCCACTTCCATCCTAGTCATTATTTTCTACCCTCTGCTTGCTTCCCCTTTGTATCTCATACCTATACATCCATTTCCATCCCTTAATCTGGACAAAAGTAAATAAACATATCTTATTTAGGCACATTTCAGGTTATCAATTCACTTATCTTTCTTGCTAGTACTGTGCGTATGATATCATGCAATCATGCAATCATTTGTTGAACAACTGACAAGCACTGGTAGTGCTCATTGTATGGCAATAGGCTAGGCTGTCATAATCCACGTACTTATATTGGTCTTTTCCATCAGTTATCAAGCAAAAGAGCTGAGCATCATTATGTGGTAGTTAGCACAGGTGATCTTAAGTATGACTGTGATTTTTTAAGCAAACTATTATGTTGTCAACTATAGCTTTGAAAAAGGAGTTTAAATCCCAAGGGCAATGTCCAAAGGAATGTTTGTTATCTCTTTTCTTCTTTTATTCTCCAAGTGTGTGTTTTCTTAAAAGTGTCTCTCTGACTGATGCTGGAGCTCAGCATGTAAATGAGATGCTTTTTCTATTGGAGTGGTGAATGTTGAGGCTTCATACCAACTAGGGGTTGCACACAGGCACACCATTGCTACATTGGAGTGGTTGTTTCATGTCCTTCACATTATAGTAAAGTGGTCATACACTGATGATGTTATTCCTACATTTTTTACTGCATTTCTGCTTTTCTATTTTCCTTACTGTCTTTGTTGATTTCCTTTCCATTATATACATTTGTTTGCTTTATTTTAATTCTGTTGCTCTTCATTTATTTTATATTTGTATGCATAAGCATTCAGAACAGCACTTCTGCCACAATCCATGCCTGTCATCCCACAATCAGTGGCTACTAAACCACCACCAGCAATACCATAGCCAGTGGTGTGTCCAACTGCTGCAGTCAGTTCTGGCCACTTGCAGCAAGCAGTAACTGTAAAGGTGTCACATATATCACCTAGGGGTAGGTGGAAGAGATGGTGGGGGACAATATTGATTTGCAGCAGAATGTGTGAATTGGTCAGCTTGAGACCTTCCACTGGCAACTCATGAAGTTGTATTCCTGCCCTACACTATCATTAACATCAGAGCCAGGGCATAGTGGTGAGGGAGCCCAGTATGGACAATAATTTAACACTGGGTCACTGCTGGCAGAAAGTGCAACTCTGCACCCCATCCTATCTACATCCTGGCATTCCTCTCTCTTTTGTCTTGTCTCAATTTGGTTGCACAATTCTCCTCATCACAGTTGTGTTTCCTCTGTGTGTCTGATGCCTCCTTTTCCATTGTCTTCTGTATCCCTGATTGTATCACCATCTGCCTTGTCAGTCTTGTCTGCATTATATATCTGTTTGCCTGCCTCTGCTACCTACTTAATCCCACAAGCTTCATGGCACTTTAAGGCTGTCATATAACTTATTTTTTCTTGCTGTTACTTTATTTGTAAGATTGGGCACAGCACCACTAAGGCACATACACAACGGACAAACAATACTGCTACACATACTGCCCTGTGGCCACAGTGCACTCCTACCCACTCTTCCTGCAGTCCACACTGCAGCTCCAAAAAGGATGTACATGTAATTAGTTGTAAGGGAATTTACAGACATTTTAAACTGGAATGTGAAGGAGTTATTGATAGCAATGGATGCAGTTTTATTTAGTCATTCATTCATTCATTCATTCATTCATCTTTCTCACTGTGATAATCGTGTCGGTCAATGCCCCCTTTCATCGCAATTCAGATGAGTAAAGTTCCACATTTCCAATGAGCTGTAAATCAGATATTTAAGATAAACAAAGATTAACAGATCTAGATATAGAACTAATAAATACAATCAAGTGAAAATATACAAAAGTATCAAACAGTGTGGTGGAATAACATTAGACAGGAATAGATTCTACATAAGGTTTACGGGGATGTTTAAAAATGTGTATATAAGAATTCATGTCTGGTTGCAAAGTTGAATGGAATGATGGACAAGAAGGAGGAAATAACAACTGTAATTAAACTGGTTGCCCTTATAGACCCATTTAGACTTCCATTCTGTTTAAATAAACTTATGCCTTGGGCAAAGCATTCAAAGGAAATGAGAAAAATGCAGGTAATCAATGTATATGGATTCCAGAAGGTTCTTAAGTATATTTATGATAAAACGGTGTTGACAGAAAGACAACGTAATCTAGTGCAGGGTATAAAGTGCATGGAGAAGGCAATACCTATAACTAAGACTGCAGAAATATGAGTACGTTTTCAAGTATTAACCAGGAAAATAAACATATATAACAATTCATTTGAATTGCTCATATCTACAAGAACAGTGAGAGAATTCACTTAGAATATTACTAACTTCAATTTCTTCTCTATCTAGAATACTAAATATTCTAACTTCACTATCTCAAGTCCTAGAAAAGTGCATCCATTCTCAACTACTACAATATGTACTAAGAAATAATTGCCTCTCCCATCACAACATCATTTTCAACCATTGCACAGCAGTGATCCTGTTCTCCTATCCTTCATCAACACAATACACTACCATAGAAATAACGATAACCTAATATCTGCAATTCTTCAATTATCAAAAACTGTTCTACTCTCTATTCTAGGTCTCTCAAATAACACTGTAGCAGGTGTCAAAGTGTCTCTCAGTGTCAGTAGGAGTACCACATGGCTCTGTCCTTAGTCCATGCTCTTTATCATTTCCATTAATGACATGCTCATTCTGCAAATGCCTCCGTTATTCAATATGCAAATCATTCTACAATCATCTGCAAAGCCAAACTTTGTCTCTGTACTCCAGAAATTCCCTCAGACTGCGCAATGACTCTAATCTTGTGCACAATACCAAGAAAAGAAAAATTATGCTCTTTAACCCCAAATCCCGTTTTAATCACAAAATCAGTCTCTCTCTCTCTCTCTCTGTCTTTCATCTCATAAAATGGAACCACCATCGATGTCATCTCGTATACCAAATTACTAAGATTTACAACTGATGATAAACTAAAAACTGATTTTCACACAAAAAGCCACCAAAATACCTATCAAAAACTAGATATGCTATACAGAATCAAACAGTACAAACTCTATCAGAAAACACATGGCCTCAAGCCTTTCTGCTCCCAAGTTTCTCATATGCAACACCTGTATTAATAATTAATCTGTGTAAAACTTAAATCTCAAAACTTACATACAACAAAATTTCCAAATTTGCAACTAACTCTCCAAATTCAGCTCATCTTTGTGACCCACTCAAGGACTTAAATAGCTTGAGTTTCTGCCTCAGATCCATTCATCTGAAACAAGCTCAAAAATCCCCTACTATTCAGATACTTGACCTGTTCTCAACTCTCTCTTATCTTGGTACCTTCCAACCATGCTCCTTAGATCTTCAGAAAAGTCCTTATGCAATGAAATTTCAATTGTTAACTCATACAGTAAATCTCTACTCGCACTGAGAGCTGGATCATTTTCATGTGGGGCCCTAGGCAGGTTAATGGACTGATATGGCTGCTGCAGCTTCTGGTCTGAAGGTGCAGAGTGGGAATAAGATTTTTGTTTTTTAAACCTACAGAGAAGTGGAATGTTTTTTAACTCTGGGCTGGGCTCCCCAGCCAACAGTGAGCCCTAGGCAGATGCCTAGCTCACCTTGTGCTAGATCTGGTCTTGCTCACACTCTGTGGCTAAACTCTGCAATCTTCTTCCAGTACGTATTCATGGAACCTCTAACCCCTAGACTATTCAAACTCCCATTAAAAGCATTCTTCCATTCCAGCTGGATATGTCAGCACTCTTCCATCCCATATGCAATATCCTCCCATTCTAACTCTGCCTTTATGCACTCTGATTCCCACTCCGTATTAAATTATCTCCCATATACTGCTCCATACATCACAAAGTGTACCAGCTGCCTTCCTCCTCCCCAGTTTTCCTCCTAACTACTAGTAGTATCCATTGTTAGTATTTAGTCACTAAACATCTATTGCATCACTTTTCTGTCTAATTTTTATTACATAGCAGAGTATCTATATTATTTGAAAGTAAATATATCATCCTACTGCACTTCACTCTATATATGTAAAGATGTTTCACTTGTATTAAACTGACTTCTGATTTTATAACTTGAAACTGTAAACATTCTGTGCTTTCTCTTAGTGTTATAATCAAGGTTTTGCTTTGGTCTCTATTGTTAAAAAGTTAAGTTCATTACTTTGTACTTTGACAATTTCTGTTGTAAATATTTTGTTTAACCTGACAGAGATTTTCTCTCTCCAGGCCTCTGCTGAAATGGGGATTTCTATGACCCAATCAGACTTTCCCAGTAAATAAATAAATAAATATTGCATAATTCCGCAGTTGCTTAAAGGAAAATTAAACTATAATCTCAATGTGATCCATTGAGGAAAATGCTTTAAAATAAGGCATAAAAAATGTTCGGAGAAACTGCTGTGAGAAAGGAAGCCCGAACATGGGCGATCTCTTTAGTTGTATCATTTACTGGGGGAATGTACGTTATGTTGAAAATATGCATATACCACTGGAATTATGTATGTATGTATGTATTTTATTCTATCATCATCATCATCATCTTCTTTCGGCTGTTCCCGTTAGGGGTCGCCACAGAAGATCATCTGTTTCCATTTCTTCCTGTCCTCTGCATCATGCTCTTTCACACCAACCGCCTGCATGTCCTCTCTCACCACATCCATAAACCTCATCTTAGGCCTTCCTCTTTTCCTCTTACCTGGCAGCTCCATCCTTAGCATCCTTTTCCTAATATACCCAGCATCCCTCCTCAGCACATGTCCAAACCAACGCAATCTCACCTCTCTTGCTTTGTCTCCAAACTGTCCAACCTGTGCTGACCCTCTAATATACTGATTCCTAATCCTGTCCATCTTAGTCACACCCAGTGCAAATCTTAACATCTTTAAAATTTAATTAAATGCAACCATATTTTATTTCAAGAATAAATCAATTCCATATATAATTTTAAAGCATTTAAAGCAAATACAATAATGATTCCTTACCTGCTAAGGAAGAAAATGTTGACAAGAGTATAAAAGAATATAAAAGCCACATTTCAGAACTGCAGCATTCCAATAATGATGTTGTGATTCAATGTCTAGGTCAAGCACATCGATAACAATTTTGTATGAAGTTCAAGACTGATGAGCATGCGGTGCATGTCATAACAGTAATCCAGAGATCATTCCTTATACAATAGTTGGAAAAGCAGGGAATAAAATTGGAACAGTGTTGTTTCTTTTTTATGACTATCTATACCTGATATGAATAGACTATTAGTTCAGATTTCCTGAGTTTGTGAAGTTGACAAACACTGGAAGTGTTATTAGTATTAGCTCACTTAAAACTGTGTTCTTGAGACACAGAAACTTGTCATGATTATCTCTGATAATCATCCACAGTTTACAAATATGGCATTCAAGAGTTTCAGAGCAATAGAACTTTCCAACATTACTGCTCACCACCAGCATTTATCACATTAAAAAAGACATGTCAGCAGTATATTGCTCTGTTCAATGGTCTGCTATTTTATGGCTGGCTATTTACTGTTCATTTTCTATTTAAACCAAATATGCCAAAAGATCATTAAGGCTATGGTTGCTAACATGCTTAATTCTTTAGCAAAGATTTGATTTCTTCAGTGTCATTTTGCCTCCTGTGGTATAACAAACCAGTCACTGAACTAAACAGTGTCCTTACTCCTGTGAAAATGAGGATGTGGCATACATACTGATGTTATGTAAAATATCACTCCCTCTTTACCGGGTCTATATCACTTCAATGAAACAGCAGAAGTTTAAACACCATATGTTCAAACGTCTAACCTCGAAGTGCAAAATCATCAAAGGCTTAGAAAAGCGATTTTTTTTTCCCAGGGAAAAAAATTGCTGTTCCAAGAAACACACACACAACACAAGCACACCAAAAAAACAGCAATCCACACACATACACTTAAAATCCTACATCTAACCCTACACTAAACTGTACATACACTACTATTTATCCACTTACCTTAACCCAAACCCTAACCCTAAGGTCTGTCACTATCGCACACTCACCTGACCCACGCCCTAACCCTAACTCACCTATCCCACCCTAACCCTAAAGTTTGTCACTATCACACACCTACATCACCCACACCCTAACCCACGCCCTAACCCTAATGTCTGCACAATCGCACACTTACCTGAACCTGACCCATAACTTTCCACTGAAAATAGCGAAGCCACAGAAACGGCCCATCAAATTCTTTCCCTGGGAAAGAATTCAGTGTTCCGCGGCTTCGCGATAATCAGTTTTCGAACTTCACAGTTCAAACATATGGTGTTTGAACTGCTGAAGTTTCGATGAACTGATAGGAACCCCTCATTACCTTTTTATGACTGATATCATCCATAATGCAATGACTGTCTTACAGAATGAAGATGATTATGTAATGATTGAGCTTTTTGGTAGTCTTTCATTCTATACTGCAAAACAGTTAGGAAAAAACTTGTATAATGATGCTTTACATTGGTATTTGTTTCTTAAGTACTCATGCCTAACAAACTATTAGTCTCTTCCAATAGACCTTGAACCAATTCAATCTCTTTATATACAGAAGTGTGTTACCCAGACGTGGGAGACAACCACCATCCATGCAGGTCTGGAGGGTATTGTGCGCTAGCTTGCATCCTTCACATCTGCTTCACTTTCCTACAATGAGATCTGTCATCAAGCCAGTAGTCTGAGGGCTTAGCCTCTACCTTCCATCCTCAGACCATCCACAGTTATGCATGTAGTTCAACTGACCCAGGCTAGAGAACTACTCATTTGTACCACTCTTGGAAGCTGCATCATCAAATACATTGAGCTCAAGGGATTTTTTTTAACTCAAATACATGATGCACATGCCCCTGTCACTGTGATGGCCTACAATGCCTACCACCTCCATCTGTGACCTGCTGCACTTTTGCCTGTGAAACCTTCTGCAAATGGGTGGTAGAACACATCCATGATCCATGCACAATTACTGCTATGATAGCTGTCTGCACTAATGCAGACAGGACTGCCTCCCACACCACAAGACCGGTAAACTGGTGCCAGCTGGAAAAAAGAACATTACCTTACATTACAAAATCAACACAAGCAAAACCCAAAGAAATTCTGGAGCTCTCTCAACTCTTTATTAAACCCAGGCTCTAGTAATAATGCTTGCCCAGACCCATGTAAAACACCCATTGAAATTGCTGCAGCCTTCAACTCCTATTTCATAAATACTATAGCCAATCTAACTACTACCTTTCCCAAGACCAACTTGTCCACCACAGACCCCTCCACAGCTAACACCAGTACACCCCCTATTCCCAACTTTACTCTGTCACCTATACCCACCTTGACTATTAAAACATTGCTTCTAAAACTCAAACCATGCACAAATGCTTCTGACAATATACCCCTCAAATACCTGTAAATCTCAGCCAACTCAATCGCTTAGCCTATCAGCGTACTTCTCAACAGATCTATCCAAGAATCCTACTTCATCTGGAAAAAAGCTTATATCCTCCCTCTACACAAGGAGGGCCCCAACACAGACACCACCAACTTCCACCCCATTGCTATACTCTCACCCATCTCTAATATTCTGGAAAAATGTATTCATTCTCAACTTCTTCACCATCTGACTCACCACAATATCCTCTCCCCCAACCAGCACGTATTTAGCCAGGACATAGTACCACCACTGCCCTCATATCCTTCATGGATACTGTCAACCGAGCCCGTGACACTGATAAAATTGTATATTCCCTATTTCTTTATCTTTTTAAAGCTTTCAATACTATATCCCACTCTTTCCTTCTAACAAAACTCTCTAACATAGGTACCTCACCTCAAACTCTAAACTGGTTCACTAATAACCTCACTAACAGGCAACAATCAACTAAATGGCAGAATTCTTACTCTTCTTTCCTAAACACCACCACTGGTGTTCCTCAAGGCTCAGTTTTAGGCTCACTTATGTTTAGCATATTTATCAATAACTTCCACACCACTCTCTCTCTCAAGGCTCAGTCATCCAGTATGCAAATGACGCTATTATCATCTGCACTGCAAACAACTCCTCAGAACTACACCAACTCACCCAAAATACCCTAACCTCCACCTAAAATTGGATGTCTAATAATCATCTTGCCCTGAACCCCAACAAAACCAAACTAGTAATCTTTGCCCCCAAAAAGTCCACACCCCTACAAAAAGAGAACTTCACCATTCAATCCCTAAATGGTACCACCATTGAAATTGTACCTAGCACAAAACTCCTAGGTGTCATCACAGACGAAAACCTCACATTCAATCCGCACATCCAGTACAATGTCAAAAAGACACATCAAAAGCTTGGCACTCTCTACCGACAAAAACATTTACTCAGTGCATCAGCCCAACTTTCCCTTGCCTCTTCTTTTCTATTACCCTGTCTTTTATACAGTGCCCCCCTCCTCACCAACATTCAGTCCTCTCTAAAGTCCAAACTAGACTCATGCTACAACAAAATTGCTGTTTGTAATCCCTCCTACTCATCCCATCATTATACAACCTAAAATGGCTTGAACTCCCCAACTATCTCACTTTTATCCAACTAACTACAGGTCACAAACTCATTCATAATCCATCCATGTGCCCTGCTCTATCTTCTACACTTACTTTATACCATCCTAACAGACCACTCCGATCCAACAACCAATTGCTCGTAAATGTAGAAAAACCCAAACTTTCAGCTGGCTAGATGCTTTACTCCTTTACCATCGCAAAACTTTGGAACTCCCTCCTCCCAACACTTAGCTCCACCCACTCAGTAACCCTCTTCAAGACATCTCTGAAACAACACCTCTCCTCATCTTGGCTATGCACATGTGTTAACACCACAGCTCGTATAGCCTAACTTCAACCATCACAACTATTCCCACCCCCACTCTACTACTCTGGCATCTTCCTTTCACATTCAACTGTCTTTTTAGTTACTCCACCTCTCCATCCTGCCACTTCCCTCTTCTACTAACCCTCATTGTCTTACTGTTGATCCCTCCTGTCTACTTCCTATCTTTCTTACCCTTATAGACCTACCATTGAACCAGGCGAGACATTCAGGTACTCTCGCAGCCTACCTTAATATCATACCACCACTTATATCTGCAGCAATATCCACCAACTTTGCTGATTCCTGCAACAGGACTCAGATAGCCTATCACTCAGCTATTACACCTCCTAAACATGTCAAAAGTTTAAGTAACTAGTCTCTGATTAATTCTTATATCTGCTTTGCACCCACTCATGAAGTGTCCTATATAAATTTTGCTAGCTGAAAACTACTCATATGGAATGTTCTCATGTACATACTCTGTATTGCTTGTGTAATATCTTTGATTTGAGAAACACTACTTATGTAATTTTTTTCACCAATTGTATAAGCTGCCAATCATATGTTCTAAATGTCTTTAGTAATGTAAATTCTGTATTGCATGTGAAATGTCTTATATGTGGATCTTTTCTCCCCCGAGACTCCACTGGAAATGGGCACTTCTGGCCCAGCTGGACCATCCTGGTAAATAAATGCAAATAAATAAATAATAAATAAATATTTCCTCCTACCCCCTCTCATTGGTTCTTTCAGCATCCATATCATTATATGATCTTGAGTCTTGAGCCATCTGGGACACACACAGGGCTTTATCTCAATGCACCCAAGAGTCAAATGTAAGTGTAAATAATTTGATATTGTGGTAGGACAGACTGGAATTAACCTCTGTAATACTGACCATTTTTTTAAGTTTCTCTCATAACTATGGACAACAGAATGGAAGAAGCAAATTAACCTCTTTAGTACTAACCATTTTTAAAAGTTTCTGTCCTATCGACTGCTTTGGGCTACTTTTGGTTGCTGCATATAAAGAAACACATCTCCAGACTGGTTTATCATATCCTCATTACAGCTGGAGAGAATGATTCTGAGAGAATTACCCATTAAATATCCTTTGATCCAGTTCCAAAATTAAATGGAAAAGGAGTTCATGTAGTTTGAATTTTAATGAAAAATCATATTAATGTATTTTATGTAGCAGCACCTAAAAAGAATAAACCTTTACCTGCAAAGGGCTGTGTACTCTTACTCACTTTACTTGATTCACGTGCAGTGAATGTATGCAGAACATTGTGACTGATGTCATTTGATATTCCCAAATTCTTGTTTTAACATTTTCATTTGTTACTTTATTTTAGAGAGGTCTTGAATCACTATAGTTTGATTGGATTTATCTTTGTCTAAGCATATATACAGTATAAAATGTTCTTCAACATGACTTTAACACATCACAAGCATGAATACAGCTTATTAAGCACCAAAGGATGTGTGCCTGTGCTGTTGCGAGTTAAGGGTGTAGAGTCTCATGCATATTGTGCGTATCAAAGAATTGATACATACATTATCATTATTTTTCATGTCTCAGTCTACAAAGAGTGGGTTCTGGTGGCTGTTATATGTGCCATGATGAACAAATGTATGGTGGCCTTAGGGACAGTAGTCACAGTTATCTATGTAGTTCCCCCAGTGTTATTATACCTCACCCACATGTCCTACATATTCATATCCATCTGCATATACTTATGCCAATAGACCTTGATAGTGGTTAAACAGTAAATAACAGAGAGCTCTCTCTATATATTTCAGTTGTTTCAAATTCAAGTTTATTATATTACTTAATTATCTAATCACTTAACAATAACTTCAAACCGAACAATATAACACAATGAATAAAGAAAAGAAAATGTGTAACAAGACTGAACTACATTTGCAAAGGATAAATTCTCAAGGGAAAAAACAAGATGAAAAAGGTCTTGTAAAATAGCAGAAGGTGTATCAAATAATGTTATAATGTAACAATGTACATGATTAGCACTGTTACAATGTATAAATATTTTAAAATAGCATCATAAGTAATTTATAACTACAGTTGCAGTTCTAGATGAAACCAATTTTCACATATCAATTGTTGGTGTTGTACTGTCACAAAGTATCCAGCTTAGTTAGTAGCTGACAGCATCTGTATTGTCCAAAGGAAATGTGCTACTCTCTCTTTTAATGTTGGTACAAAGTCTTAAAATCTGTTTACAGGTGCAGCCACTGCAAAGAAGTTATGCTTTCAGGAATGATCAAAAAATCAAACAATGGGAGCATAATCTACCCTCTTCCAAATAAATAGCAGTTTAAACAAAAAGGATGCAGTCAAATGGCCAAAAGTAGGTCAAGAGATCCATAAAACCATACACGATACATCCTGGTAATCAGTCACCTGAAGAAATATATAATATTCACACTGTCAGTCTTAAAACCAACAAGGTCTTTGATTGGAATCATCTAAATGAAATAGCTCCCAAACATGAAGCCTCTACATTACACATGAAATGAGTGTCCTCCACTATATTCCAATTAAAGGAGTACTCAAAATATGTGAAGGCTGCAAAGCTCAGCAAGCACCTCCATCCTAAGCAGCAACCCCAAATTTGAAACCCCAATAAAATAATCAAAATGACCCAACAAAACAACATTTATGAATTGGGTAAACCACTTGAGACACACTTCCCTCTCAGGGTCAACCCAAGAGCAATTTCTAGAAAAGTGTCTTGCTCAGAATCACACAGTGGACAAATAGAGGTGGTGGGAAACAAATCTACTACTTCTGCTAGGTCTAGGCTAACAGTGCTTAGTCATAAACATCTGTCATAAAGTGTCATCTTCAATGAAGAAAGCAATAAAAATGTAGCTGTACTCTATAATCTGGAAATCTATCTTGAGAGCCATATAATATCAGTCCCCCTTTTGTCATGTACAAATGCACACCAAAGTTGTATGAATAATCTGTCCCCACTGAAGCAAGTATATAGATATATTAAATAACCATATGCTAAGTTCCCTGACATTAATGTTTAATTATATATTGGGTGTTGCACACCAGAAAAAAAAATGTTACTCTTTAGCCACAAGTATCTTGTGACTTGCAGTGCCTCACTATGTCACTCTTCCACTTGGAATCTACATGAGGAACACAGAGAAGTGTCAGCTGAACTGGAAGGACAATGTGCATAACTAATGAGCATGCCTCTCAATAGTCCAGATTTTTGCAGAATGTCCAGATTTTTGCCTCATAATTTTGGTCTGTTCCTCATATGGTTTTCTGGCAAAGCAAGGAGGACTGAAGGCACTAAACACAAATACTGTTATTCTAGCAACTTTCTAAGTTTCTGATAGGAATATTTAAAATCTGTCCCTATTTTGGGATGTGTCCCCCCTACCATTATTTCAGGCTTTGTCCAGATTTCTTGCTCTAAGAGGTTGAGAGCTTAGAATATCATTAGTAGACAATCTTTCGATTATCACGCCCTAGAACACTTTTGCAACTTGGACCATTGGGACACAAATCCTTACTGCAGGGCAATTTTCTTGGAATTACATTGTGTAACATAGGAATTAATAGTTTTCTACAGAGCTAAGAGCTGCATCCTCTGACATAATCCCCATGGGCTTCTTAGCTGTCCTGTTTTGCACTCCATGATAACATCTGCAAACTCCCCCTTTCAAAAATAAATAAATAACCACACATGTATTTCTGTGATCTGAAAAGTACCTCTGTATAGATCTTAGTTATACTAGCCCATGTATGGCATTCTTCTTTATTATGTACATGGTCTTTCTCACAGCTATCACAACATGAAATGAGCAAATTGTGTTTATTGTGCTGTAACACATCCTTCACTTCATTGTTCACATTCGATAGCATTAGCTGATAGCAATCAGTGTACTCCATGGGTGCCTGATCTTGGAGTACATACATGTTAGGATATTTGTTAGCAAACAAATTATTGACTGTGAAGTGTAGCATTTTACAGCTGTATGTACTGAAGGACTATTTTATTTTATGGAAAAATCAGCTCGGATTTGAGCATTTTTGTGAACAAACAAAGACAAATATTGCTCTGATAACAAAGTGTTGAAGCAAAGAGACTGGAGTAAATAAAGATTTGACTTTATGAAGTGTTTGAACCTGAATGCTCTTTATATGCAGAATATATGAAACAAAATTATAGCAAGACACATTAAGCAATCCTAACAATTTGTATCATAATATCTCCATAAAAGAAGAGGATTCCAAATAGGATGAATGACCACCAATATTAACGGTACTTTTTTTGTTGTAGTTGTTAATTTTGTTCCCTGGTTGCATTCAGATGAGCATTATCCCTTGCAAAATTGTTGCATTATAGCCATGTTAATAGTAATCTGCAAAATAATGAGATAATTTAATGTTTTACAAAAGAGTGTTGAGATGTATAACTTTGAAGGAAGGATTAAATTCTTTGGGGAGTATAAGCATCTTATTGCAGGTTGTAGTTTATTTCCTTTTGGCACTTTAAGTGGAAGGTGTTTGCAAAAGGTTAACTAAGTCATTTATATTATATTTTTTTCTAATTTAATTTTGTATATACCAGTATGTATGATTTTTTACAAATTGCACACAGTTAATTTGAACTTTTATATTTTTAAGGCTCCCAGATGAAGTTTGGTAAATTGCTTACTTCATAAATTAAAAAAATGCACACTGCACTGGCATTGTACAAAATGTATTACTTAAAAATATGTTACACTGCTGCACTGTATTTTAGTATCTCCAAAAGAAGAACATCAATTTTATATCAGTTTTACTGCCTTGTACTTTAAGACTACTTGCTGATATGAGTCGCAGTGATATCTGTCAGAAATAAAATAACAAAAAAGCCAGAAGTTTATTTATTTTAGCATGACATGATTCACTTTGATGTGCTAAGTCTACAGCATGATTTTTAGACTCTTGAATTATTTTACATACAGGCTAGCAAATACCAATTAAAATATAAAAATAACAGAGCACAATTCTTAAACAATCAATAAATATTTAATCACAAGAGAATTGTGTGTGTGTGTGTGTGTGTGTGTGTGTGTGTGTGTGTGTGTGTGTGTGTGTGTGTGTGTGTGTCGGGGGCTCTTCTTGTATCTTCCAGCTATTTTTCAGGTTCCAGAGGGAGTATGTATGTGATAATAATGAATATTATTACATTTAGGAACTATCTACAAGAAAATGAAATTACTCACTTATTATGCTTGTTAGTTTCATTTAGCACGTAATAGTTAAAATTCAGGAATGGAACTTTTTGTACACAGAACAGGCTGACATATTTTTATGCAGTCCAAACAATTATATTTCTCAGAGCAAACCTAAAATTTCAACAACTTATATATTACAAGGATCCTTACTAATAAAGAAATTAATGACATTTTAATCACTATACTGTCCTTTTGTTTTAGGCTTCTCTGTCTTTCTGGCTATTCAAAAAAATTACATATATTTTGGATCATTTTTCATCGTTCTGTATTTATATTTTAAATAGATGTTCTACTGTAGAAAAAAAATAAACAACTTGTACACATTTCAGGTGTGTGTGTGTGTGTGTGTGTGTGTGTGTGTGTGTGTGTGTGTGTGTGTGTGTGTGTGTGTGTGTGTGTGTGTGTGTGTGCGTGTGTGTGTGTGTGTGTGTGTGTGTGTGTGTGTGTGTGTGTGTGTGTGTGTGTGTGTGTGTGTGTGTGTGTTTATGTGTGCGTGCACACCCACAGACAAACATACAGACATACAGAAAAACACACACACATACACACACACACACACACACACACACACACACACACACACACTCACACACCAACACACTCAAACACGAAGACTTGCATACTTTACTAAAATATTCACAATAAAGCCACCACTGTATACCTGAGAATCAGACAGTATAACCTTAGCAATGAAGTTTGTTTAATTAAAAAGCTATATGAAAAAAAAAAAACTATGTCTTAACTAAGTACATGAAACATATCAAATGCATTGCAGTGAAGCATGTAAATTATTCTGACATCAGAATGACTTTCAATTTCAGAAATGTAAAAATGTCTGCTGGCCATTAATGCAAACCAGCACTCGTCTCAAAATCAAAAATAATGTTAAACTTCATGACTTTAATGAACCCTTTTACAAAGATAGCATATGCTTGGGGTTTCAGAAAAAATCCTAGTGCTAGTGGTAAGAGATGCAGTGAAAATGGACTGTTTACAGAATGCAAAAGGAAGACGCAGGAGCATATCATCCACAATGAGGAAAGATCTCATTAGCAGCTAATTCGCATGACTCTAAACTGTCCTTAGCTGTGGTGCTGAGGATGTCCCAGGCTGTCTGCAGGGAGGAGTAACTACTTCTCCCTGTCAAGAATTTCCCTGGGCAAGTTGGTGGTGGGGAGTTTTCTTTCACCGTAGCAGGATGCTGCATGCAAAGTGCCCCAGGCTATTCTGAATCTGTAGAGAGAGAGAGACAACAAAGGAGGAAAGCAAATACTAATATAATGGCAATGAGTAAATAATGGCATCTAACCACAAAGTTATTAAATGAAAGGAGATACACTTACAAGGTGGGGGGGCAACTCCTCTAACCCCCTGAGGTAAGTGAAATGGTTGATGTCAGTGCCTTCTGTAATGCAAAATAAAGGGTATAAGGGCCTTGCTAGCACAGTGCAGGCTTTGTCAGTATGTGTAAAGAATGACAGTATGCTGACCTGGTAGGGGAAGTCCTACGACAGGTTTGTGTCTGTCAAGGGACTTAATGATATGGGACACCCCTTGACTTATAAACCTTAACAGTATGACCACAAACGTGTTGCACTTCTGCAAAAGCACAGCAATTCAAAAAACCCAGCTTTTGACTAAAACCTGCTGAGCAGCTATAGCTGCACAAGTTTTTATATGCAAGTGTGATTTATCCCTGCACTAAAGGGGGTGGTGTATCAATATTCATTAAAGATAAATACACCTGTAGATTGGTTAAACAGCACAATTCTTCAGGTGCAATTGACTGTAGGTAAGATCCATCTTCAGGTCATTGCCAGCTACAGGACCCCCTCCATGAATCAGGACATCCACTCAGCCTACTTGGATCTACTTGAGTCAATCAAGATACAACCCGAACACCCTGGCTTTGAGTGATTTTAATTACTCATCCATAGACTGGGTAAATTATAAGTGTTCTAACTCACTTGCCCAAAGGTTCCTGGACTTTATTAACTCCAATGCCTTGGACCAGATGGTTAACACACCTACAAGGGGCTCAAACATCCTGGACCTGGTGCTCACCAACATGAGGACCGCTGTACCACCCCCAGTGTGTGTCGCCATCCATGGTGAGATCTGACCACAAATCAGTTTCACTAGAAGTAACCATATTACAAGACACCCACCCCTTAGCAACAACTAGACTAAACAACTTCTCAGAGGCCAATTACAGCCTCTTACATGATGGCATAAATAGCTTCATAGCCCCTCCCCCCACTGATGGAACAGACACCTGTGCTGAGTTATACATCAATGCTTTATATGAGCACCTGCACAATTGTATTGATTCTGCCATACCTGATAGAACCAAAGCAAGAGCTTCAAGGAAAAACAAACCTGCCTGGTGGACTACTGCTATTAATAGGCTATACAATAGGAGAAAGAAATTGCTGTCTAAGAATAGGAAGGAACGGTCTCAAAATTGGAAACACTTCCTCCTCAACTTAAACAAGCAAATAAGACTCCTAGTGAAGTCCACCAAAGCTAACTACAAATCCAGATTACCTGCCCTAACTAAGGACAACCACAAGGTATTCTTTAGTTACATCCATAACCTTAAAGGTAGGGCCCAGATTTGTGCTGAACTCATAGTTAATGCTAACACGTATATAGAACCTGTGGATATAACACACCTACTGGCTGACAGATTCAGTGAAAACTTCACTCCCCTGATCCCACCACATATACCCCAAAGCATTCTTAACACCTATTCCCCGCCTAGTATCTCTGAGGAGCAGGTCTTAAATGCCCTCTCCAAGGCCAAAAACACAGCCTCTATGGGACCAGACAACATCCCGGGTTGTGTTCTACAGGGGTTAAAACAGGAATTAGCATCACCATTGAGCATGCTTTTCAATCACAGCCTAAGCATTGCCTTCATCACAGCAGAATGGAAAACAGCTACCGTCATCTCTTTACACAAGGGGGGTTGCATCAACAGATCCTGAGAACTATAGACCCATTAGGCTGACCAGTCTTATCTGCAAGGCCATGGAATGCATCATCATGGACCTTATCAACAAAGATATAGGAAATCTCCAAATGCTCCACCCCACCCAGTTTGGCTTTGTGAAGGGGAGATCATGAGGGTTAAACTTGGTGGACTTCTTTGAGACAGTCACCAAAGCCCTAGATGAGGACAAATCTGTGCATACGGCTTACCCAGACTTAGCCAAGGCCTTTGACACAATCCCCCACTCAGGCATCATTGATAACTCAAAAATAAACTGAAACCACAAAGTAAATAAAAAATAAAAAATAACTATGGCAGTGGCTACAAATGGAGCCTTCCTTTATTAATGTAAAACACAATTAAAACCAACAAATACACAGACTAAGCACTTTCACCCTTCTTGTCCTGGGCTTCATCAGAGAAATTAATAAAACAATTAGCAATCCTTAAATACCCAGTGCAGCTGTCATGTTATCACTTAAATCACATTTTTTGAACCCTTTGTTATAAATAGTACAAAAGCACTTAGTCTGTGTATTTGCTGGTTTTAATTCTGTTTTACATTAATAAAGGAAGGTTCCAGTTGTAGCTGCTGCTGTGGTTATTTTCTATTTTTTATTTAGTTTATCATTGATACATTCACTCAGCTGGGTATCAACCCGTATATTGTCAGGTGGATTGTAAACTCGCTCACTGATAGAACTCATACAGTCAAAATAGGGAAATCCACCTCCTCCAGCAGACCTGTAACCAGTGGTGTTCTACAGGGATCAGTTCTGTGACCCCTACTGTTCGGAATCTACTTCTCTGAAGTGCAGGCTAAAACTAAAGGACTGTGGCTGAGAAAGTTTGCTAATGTCTGCAAACTGGGAGCGATCACTGAAACCCCTAGAGATGTCAACATCCTGCAAGAAGGTCATACACGGACTAATGACTGGTACCAAAGTCATGGTCTTAAATTTAATGCAAAAAAATCCGTTATCATCTCTTTCAACAAGGGTGATGTTCCTGCAAACTAACACATCAATAGCAATACCCTAAGCACACAGTCAGTGGTGAGAGATCTGGGCACACAGGTTAACAGCAACCTTAACTTCAATCACCATTTCTCCACAGTGGTAAGAAGGATATTTTGTATTGCTCATCTCATAAGTAATGGTATTGCCACCAGGAAAAAAAGAGGTTATAACCCCCCTGTACTCTTCCCTCATCAGGCCAATAATAGAGTACAATGCTAACTTTGGTATGCTCCTTTCAAAACACCTGCAGCAATTGGAGAGACCACAAAGGCTCCTTACAAAGAAAATTCAGGGTCTTCAAGACCTGTCTTATGTGGATAGACTTAAATCATTGTCACTTTACTCTGTGTTGTACAGACTACTTAGAGACAACCTGTGCCTTGCATATAGAGCAATCTCTGTCCCAGCTTTAATGGAAATGCTGCACATTTGCAAGTCAAAAGGCACATGGGACACTCGCTCAAAGGACCTTAACCTGGTATGTGACATCAAAAGAACTTGCTGGAGAAACAGATTTGTCTCATGGAGGTTGCTCCTCCTTTGGACCATGCTTCCTATTCATGTTAAACAAAGCCCCTCTTTGGCTCTATTTAAGTGCAATTTGGATGATTGGCTGGGTAACCAGAAATTCACTCCAGGGGTTCCACCTGTGTCCCTCTTGGATGGGGGCAATTAGGTGCTGATTTTCATGTCTGCTTGAAGCAGACACCATTGGGAACATGGGTTGAACTTGGCTAGGCTTGTAAGGGCCCTGGGGCCATTATCCTAATATCCTCCTATGATCCTATGATCTGCATTTGTTCATCAGTGGCTTGTCAAAAGGGCATAAAATGGAAAACTAAATATAAAAATTCACACTGTTCTGCAGAGTTATATGCTGTGGGGTACAGTACTAGAAAGCCTTGAGGACATAATTATCAAGTTTAACAAAGAAAGAAAAAAAGGAAAAAAGAAAAAGAAACATCTGCAACAATAGCCATTGTATTGCACAGTAACAACAAAGTAAAATACTCATCAGTGGCATAGTATAAAGGTGGTAATGTAACAGGAGCAGAATAGAAAGATACTTATCTTACAAATATGGAATTGCAGTTCTGAAAGCCAAGGTGTAAAGACACTTATTGAATCACTCAGGAAATTGCTGCCCAATGTCTGCCACTCACTGGGTAAGCTGGTAGAGTTGATGTACCTTAACATTATTAAATATTTGCCTGTTCTGGTCTCTATTTGTTGGAATTCCAGTTTCCTGTCTCAGTTGGTTTGCCAGATCATACAAACATCTATTTTTTTGGACAGGACCACCTTGCAGTTCTTCATAGGTTCATAGGTTCATACTAGGCTATCTGCCCTAGGGCATTTATAAGCCTAGCCAGAGTGTGTATGGCTTTCGCCACCCATTTTAAATTAATTTTGCTATGCCCTTTTTAGAGGTTAGTATACTGTGCCTCTGTCTAACAGTGACACAGAAGTGATACCCGGGGTAAACCTACAATCTCCCATCCACTCATCAAGATTCCTCTTGAAGAGAGTCAATGAGGGATTCTGCCTAACCTGGACTGGGATTTTATTCCAGAGGGAAGGGAGCCTCTGGGTTATGAATCTGTCCCTCCAGCGTGTCCTATTTATTTCAGTGCTGAGGTTCAAGTCTCTCGAGCGAGTAGTTTGATGGAATTTGGATTTTCTGAGGTGCAGCCTTCTTGAACCCTTTTCCTCTGCATAGCACCATATGAGTATAAGAAGAGATATGTCTCTTAGGTATCATCTTAGGGGTCTTCCCTGGCCTCTCACAAAGCCCATCCTTACTATCCAATATCAGGAATCAAAATGGTGTGTATTCTGAAAAAGTGACTCTACTAAGGAGTGAACCACCCTTAGTAAACATGGTTATAAACATTCTGAAAACACACAAAAGACCAGTGAAAGCAGCTCTACTTTCCAAAATAAGAATTTAATAAAAACCTTTTAGTTGTCTCTCCTCTCCCCGGTGGTTATGGTTATAAACATCTCATGCCATTGTTCATAGGTTCATAGGTTTTTGCTAGACTAATGACCACAAGGGACTTTTTGAGCCTAGCCATGCATCCCAAATCTCTGACAAGTTCTGATACACTTGATAAGTGTAAGCATGGGTCTGGGAGATGAACCATTTACAGGTTACTTTTGCCCATTAGAGACATAGGTGCAAACCAGGGATGAATTTCTGGTTTCCCATCCACTTGTCAAAGTTGCACTTGAATTAGTTTAGGGAGGAACTCTGCTTCACATGGATGGGGAGCCTGTTCCATAGATGGGCTAGTCTCTGGGATATAGACCTGTCTCTCCAGCAGGTCCTATTTATGTCATAGGCAAGGTTTAAGTCTTTATAATGGGTAATTCTGGTGCTGTTTGTTTTGTGAATATGCAGGAGGTCCATCAGAGTGGGGTCTGACAATGCCCTTTATGCCAGGCATAGATCTCCCTTCAAAAGCCTGTAGGAGACAGAATACAGGGATAGGGCCTTGAGGCAGTCTACATAGCACATTTTACTTACGCCCTGTATTCTTTTATTGAGGAACCTCTGTTGATGTTCCAGTTGTTGGATATGCCTGGTTAGATACATACCAAAGGGTGCATTGTACTCAAGGATAGGTTTGATGAATACTGAATACAGTGGAGCAATGATTTCCTTGGACTTAGATTCCATAGCTTTGTTTATAAGTTGCACAATATAGTATGATTTCCTCACCACTGTAGACACATGATGGTCAAAGGCTAGATTACTATCTATGTATGTCCCTAAGTCCCTGACTACTGGGTCAACTCTAAGGGATGTGTTGTCGATATGATAGTTACCAGGGATGGATGAGTTCCCAAAGGATACTATTATGCATTTATTGGCATTTAGTTTTAGTCCATGGCTGTGACACCAGTTGTTTATGTGTGTTTGCCCCTTCTGGAGAACATTTGTGTCAGTGTGAGATTCAATGACAGCTCCTAATTTGCAATCATCTGCAAATTTAGTCGGCCAGAGACCACTGACATTGGCCTTGACTTCTGAGATTGTGAGGTTGTTTCTTGCTGCACAAAGTGCAACCATGCTCAATATTGCTCAGACACAGCTCCATGTGGTCCTGTTGAGTCTTCCTGGCTACAGAGAACTGTACACAAAACACAAAAAAATATTCCTTGTTTTCCTGCCTCTCTTAAACTAGTTAGACCAGTTTACAGGCCTTGCTGTATCCTGGGCTGTGTTGTAGTTCCTGTGCTGTCCATTGCCTTACTTGGATAGACGGAAGTTTCTTAGCTCACCAGTGGGAGTGGGGAGCCTTGAATAGCCTACCTGTCCTTGAGGGAAGTGACCTCAGCACAAGAAGCTGTAGTAATTGGTCATTTTGGACCATTTCAAGCTCTTTTGAAGTTCCCTGGTTAAAATCTGTCTCTGGCATTTTTTTGAAGCCATATTGCTCAGACACAGCTCCACGTGGTCCTGTTGAGTCTTCCTGGCTACAGAGAACTGAAAAAAAGCGACTGCTTTCCTGATTAAGTATCCTGCTGTTTTTTATATTTGTTTTACCTTCTACTGCTTACCTAGAGCAAGCTTTAACTGTTTTCATAGTTATTTACTGCATTTTTTATTATCTGCACTTAAAAGTACATTTTAGTCGAAATTAGTCTAATTCAAGTCGAAAAGTGTTTGTTTGCTGTTTAATTTAATTGTTTGGCTGCCCACTAAAGTGTGCTAGCCTGTACTACTGACTTATTGTCTTTTCTGCATTTAGCGCGGAGTTGCCACTAGACCACCATCGGGCAGCACCGGTTAAA
The DNA here is from genome assembly GCF_019279795.1 of Protopterus annectens. Taxonomy (NCBI): domain Eukaryota; kingdom Metazoa; phylum Chordata; order Ceratodontiformes; family Protopteridae; genus Protopterus; species Protopterus annectens. The sequence continues at coordinate 109,159,788 of NC_056736.1, read as the reverse complement.
CAAGGTTAAACTATTTCTGGCTCCGTAAAGTCCGCTCTTCATTTTTTCCCTTAGAACTGCTCTACTTGTAATCTAAACAGTCTATTCTCTATCTGTAAAGCTCAGCACTTGTTCCTAAAGCATTTTTAGTCAGGTAAAGCACTTCTATATTATACAAAGTACTTCACTAGCTTAAAACCCCCTTGAGTACCCACTTCCCTATAGGTCCTTTCTGACTCAGTTACACAGCAAACTTTTTCATTTCTTCTAGCATGTCAAAGGGTCAGTTGCTAGCGTCCTCTCCTGCTCAGCTGGTGAATCTGGGAATATTGAGGCAATGTTACAATTGCCTCATGTACACAGACAACCCTCTCCTCCTCCCACAAAACACAAATACATGCGAGAGATGCAACTATATAGCCAAACTGGAGGCTGAGCTCTCTCAACTCAGGACTGGCAAAACCAGACAGGAGGAGAAGGTAAACCCACACACCATAAACCCAGTCTCACATAGAACTATCACAACTACAAATCAAACACATAAACACACAAAGACATACTCGGAGGCACTGATCAAAAATCTACCAAAACAGCAGAGGCCTCCAAAGCAGACACCCAAACAACTGCCACCTCATGACATAACACAAGCAACACATAGATCACAAAGTCAGTGTGCAAATCAGTCACAACCCTTAAGGCCAAACACAATGCCAGACACACTTGTCATAGGTGACTCCATAGTCAGACACACTGACGTCCCACTCACCAGACTGAACAAGGAGAGGGTCACAGTAAGCTGCCTGTCGGGCGCTAGAATCCGCCACATAACACAAGCACTCAGGTCACTCCACAGCAAGTACAAGTATGACTCAGTCATTGTCCATGCCGGTGTGAATGACCTGAGACGACTCCCTGGACTACATGAAAAGAGACATAAAGGAGCTCTCAGATTATGTAGCCCAGGCTGGTATGACCCTGACCCTGAGCAGTATCCTACCTTCACCAAGAATGATGCCACAATACAGAGACAAAATGATCAGTTTTAATAATTGGCTTAATTTCTGGTGTCATTCTAAGGGTATCCAATGTCTGTCTGCCTGGAATGACATGCTTGACAAGCCACGCTGCTTCGCAAGAGACGGCTTGCACCTGTCACCCCTGGGTTTCCAGATATTGGCAAAGGCTCTTGCCACCCCCATAGTGCCTTTTTTAGACAAGGCTCAAATTCTAAACCCACCGCCCTAGAAAACAATAATGGAAAAAAACTAAGGGTAATGCTGCTCAATGCCAGAAGTCTAAATCTCAAGATGCACGCCCTTGAAGCCCTCCTCAGTATGGAGAACATCGATGTCTGTGCTGTGACTGAAACCTGGTTCAAGGCTCCTGAGAGCATAAACTAATCTCACTGGAGATCCACATCCCGCCCCCACCCCCAACAAAAAAGACCACAGTGAAGAACTTCTCAAAAGCCAACTTCACACTTTTTAAGACTGGTGTGGTATCCTTCAAGGCCCCTGAGCCATTGGAAACCACAATCCACGCTGCTGAATCCCTTACAAATGCTTTCTACGAGCACCTCCAGGATTGCATGGATCAAACAATCCCAAATAAAATCAAGACCCTTTCCACCAAAGGCAAGCGCCCAATCTGGTGGACCCCAGCCATAAACAAACTTTACAACAAGAGGAGAAAGCTACTACAAGATAGAGCAAAATCCCTAAAAGGGAAGACATCTCTGATCAATACTAGTAAAAAACTACGATCACTCATAAAATCATCCAAGGCCAACTTTGAGAGAAAAATCGCCAAGGACTCAAAAGACAATCATAAGGCCTTCTTTAGCTATGTTAGAAATCTGGGTGGAAACTCCCAGATATGCTCAGAATTAGTCCAAAATGATACAAAAATCACTGAACCCACAGACATTACAAACATACTGGCAGACAGGTTCAGTGAAAATTTCTCCTCCCCCCCCCAAAAGGAGAAATATCTATCCCAGCAGAGTGTAGCCTCCCAATCATCTCAAATGCCCAGGTGAGAGCTGCTCTCTCTAAAGCTCAAAACACAGCATCAATGGGACCGGATGGTGTCCCCGGCTGTGTGCTACATGAACTCAATGAGGAACTAAACCCACACATAAGGCTGCTGTTTAATCTTAGCCTTACCACAGGATATGTACCCAAAGAGTGGCGTACGGCAACTGTGGTCCCACTCCACAAAGGCGGTGCTTCTACGGACCCTGGTAATTACCGCCCCATAAGCTTAACAAGCCTGGGCTGCAAAGCTATGGAGAGGATCATAATGGAACTCATAAATAAAGACATAGCGGACCTACAGACATTGGATCCTACCCAATTTGGCTTTGTCAAGGGCAGATCATGCCTCTTGAACTTGGTCGACTTTTTTGAAACAGTCACCGAGGCCATTGATGAGGGTAAGGCAGTTCACACAGCCTACCTTGACCTTGCAAAAGCTTTCAACACAATACCCCACTCGGGTATCATAGAAAAGCTCACCAGCTTAAATGTAAACCCATATGTCACAAGATGGGTTGCAAACTGGCTCAAGGACAGAACCCACAGGGTTAGAGTTGCTGGTGCCATGTCAGACTTCAAGCCGGTCACAAGCGGTGTCCCACAGGGCTCAGTCCTGGGCCCCCTCTTGTTCGGCATCTACTTTTCAGAAGTGCAGGCAAACATAGGAGGATTGTGTCTGACAAAGTTTGCAGATGACTGCAAACTGGGCGCCATAGTTGAAAATCCATCAGACACAGATATCCTTCAGAGAGGTCTCATAGAAATGGATAACTGGTGCCAGAGCCATGGCCTTTAGCTAAACGCCAAAAAATGTATAGTCATACCCTTTGGTAAAAACAAGGTAACCCCAAGTTACCACATAGGTGGCAATCCATTAAGCACAGAAGAGGTTATCAGGGACCTGGGGACCCAAGTTGACAGTAACCTTTCTTTTGACACTCACATTGCCAAAGTGGTTAGGAGGACCTTCTACATTGCCCACCTGATTATGAAGGGATTCACATCCAGATCAAGGGAGGTCATTGCTCCCTTGTACTCTTCACTTATCAGACCAATGATTGAGTACAATGCCTCATTCGGAATCTATCTTACCCGACACCTGCAGCAATTGGAAAGACCCCAAAAGTTCCTCACCAAAAGGATAAAGGGGCTCAAAAATATGCCATATGCTGCCCGACTGAAGAAACTCCAGCTCTATTCAGTCGCATACCGTCTGCTCAGAGGTGACCTGTGCCTGACATACAAGGCCATGTCCAACCCGGAATTAATGGACATGCTCCACCTCAAAAAATCCAAATCCACCAGAGCCACAAGAGCAAGAGACTTAAACCTCAACACAGATATAAATAGGACGTGCTGGAGGGACAGATTCATCACCCAGAGACTCCCTATGCTGTGGAACAGAATCCCGGTCCATGTGAGACAGGGCACCTCGCTGGCTCTGTTCAAGAGGAATCTTGACCAGTGGATGGGAGATCATAGGTTTACCCCGGGGATCATCTCTGTATCACTGTTGGACAGAGGCACGGCAAACTAATGGGTATAGTATTCTTCAACCTAAGGAGTGGTGAAAGCCACACAACTCTGGCTAGGCTTATAAATGCCCTAGGGTAGATAGCCTAGTATGAACCTATGAACCTATGAACCTATGATGCATGTGCTTGCACTGTATAATGCTTATTCATGGTTGTGAAAATTTGCTTATGATGATGACAAAAATGTGCGCATCTAGGCATTAATGCAATTTATGAAGCTCTATGCCAAAAAGCATAATTTACATAAGAATTTCATAAAGTTACCTACATTTGCTAAAACATCATACATGCTGCCATTTTGTGCATCACTGTTTACGGCATTTATGTAATGATCATCTGATAGCGAAAATAAAAGCAAAAATGATATTGAAAGTGAAGTTACAAGAATGTAAGAGTGGACATATTTAGATCATTCCCTGGGATAAAGGCTACAGTACAGAAGGTGCATCTACAATATTGGTAAGGCAAATGATATTAGTACTATTAGCAACTATCATTCATTCAGCAATTTCAAACTATATGCCTAGGAATGTTTTTTTTTTATTATATGTTGCAATAAGGTGTACTATGTTTGTCAGTATCCTTGACACCTGTCAATCAAAATGCATAGGACCATTGTGCACAGACATAATTAACTGTAATAAACATGCATCACTAAGTACATTGCAGGTCACATACTCTCAATCCCCCACGTACAACATCCAACAGTCAACTGACATATGCAATAAAATTTAAAGGAACTGCACAGTAGAGCCAAAAACTGTCAGACAGAGAAAGACATGTAGTACTGACTGGTCACTATCGGCAATCTCAGCAGCATGATGCACATAATACCATAGCAGCAGCTCAGGGTCAAGCTCTCATGAAAGCATCCATTCCTATTACATCAGACCCTCCCCACTCTATCATTAACAGACACTGTGGATGAGGCAGTCTAGACTGTACACCCCATACCATATATGCTCCAACCTCCTCATCACTGGTGACATCAACTAAGCAGGGCACTTGCAGGGGTTAAATAAAATATGAAAGACCTTTTATAAGAAAGTTAAAAATACATATGTGTTTACCAGTGGGCAACAACAACAAATATATATAACCATATAATACTTACCCATAAAGAGAAAACATCACTATACAACTGGAAAAAAACAAAATCAAAATAATTCCTGTAATCCTGTCACCTGAAACGGTGGAACCAAATTAAATAAGCAAAGCAGAACATCCTGTAATGTTTTAATAAGCCTGCATCTTTAAGAAAGGTCACTTAGTCATCAAACATGCCCTGTTTCAAAACCCCACCTACTGTTCCAGCTCCATCAGCTGTGTGTATAGCACTCATGTCACTATCCAAAGAGCATGTTTTTATGATTACAACTGTGACCATATCAACTGTACATTTGAGAATGATGTATGGATTAATGTCTGCTGTATATTGTGATTTTACCTTGAAATGCACTGCATAGTCTATAGATAAGATTTCTTGCAAGTTTCAGCTGGTAATTTGGAGGGAGCTGCATGACAAGTTAAGGGTTCTTCTGTCAGTGTGTTTGGCATCAGCTCACCAGATGTTTGCAAAATCATATTGTGCAGAGCACAACAATCAGCAACCATTCTGTACACAATAGCAAGGGCATAATGTAGAGTCCTGCCTCAAATTATCCAAGCTGCAGAAATCAATTTTATGGAGCCTGAACTATTACTTAATGACTGTTCAGGTCTGTGACAGGGTGGCATCATAGGGATCCTCTACAGCTTACTGTAGATTTCAAACTGTTGTAATTTGCCAAGAATAAGGTGCATAACCTACACTACTTCACCTACAAAATACAATTCGAAGGGTACTCACATGGAATCATTACACATTACTCACTGTTTACAAAAGTAGCTAATTGGGAATTGGGTGGTGTATGGTGCACTTACCTACTAGGTCTGCATGTGGTATCCTGTCATGCAGAAAGTGGTAGTACAGTGAATTTGTGTTCCAAGTGTGAGAATCATCAACACTGACAGGATGCTGAGCTAAGATGTTGGTGACACAGCTACATGAATCACACACTACCTGATAGTTTGTGAAATAGCGGCATGAATCACACACAGTCTGACAGTCAGTGGAACAGCTACATGAATCACACACTACCTGATAGTTTGTGAAATAGCGGCATGAATCACACACAGTCTGACAGTCAGTGGAACAGCTACATGAATCACACACTACCTGATAGTTTGTGAAATAGCGACATGAATCACACACAGTCTGACAGTCAGTGGAACAGCTACATGAATCACACACTACCTGACAGTTGGTGGAACAGTGACATGAATCACACACTACCTGACAGTCAGTGGAACAGCTACATGATTCACACACAACCTGACAGTCAGTGGAACAGCTACATGAATCACACACTACCTGACAGTTGGTGGAACAGTGACATGAATCACACACTACCTGATAGTTTGTGAAATAGCGACATGAATCACACACTACCTGACAGTCGGTGGAACAGCTAAATGAATCACACACTACCTGACAGTTGGTGGAACAGTGACATGAATCACAAACTACCTGACAGTCAGTGGAACAGCTACATGATTCACACACAACCTGACAGTCGGTGGAATAGCTACATGAATCACACACAACCTACCAGTTGGTGGAATAGCTACATAAATCACACACTACCTGACAGTCAGTGGAACAGGTACATGAATCACACACTACCTAACAGTCAGTGGAACCGCTGCATGAATCCCACATTACCTGACAGTCGGTAGAACAGCTACATGAATCACACACTACCTGACAGTTGGTGGAACAGCTACATGAATCACACACTATCTGACAGTCAATGGAACAGCTACATGATTCACACACTACCTGACAGCTGGTGGAACAGCTACATGATTCACACACTACCTGACAGCTGGTGGAACAGCTACATGATTCACACACTACCTGACAGCTGGTAGAATTGTAGCTCTTATTGTTATGGTATTTCTCATCTCCTGGACCAGCTGTGGCCTTAATAGCCACATAGGTGCAATCTATCACAGCAAACATTTCAAAGAAGTCCTCCAGACCATAGAAAGCATGCAAGGTGGCTTCTCAGTCCTGTGGTGGCTGTTTTAAATGAATAGGCTCATCCACATAGGATAGAATGACATAGAGGAACTGCTGCAATATCCTCAACGCCTAAGCCTGTGAGATACTCAAGTCCCAAGTCTGGCTCTGAAAGAACCCTTTAGCATGTATAGTGATAGTTTTATATGCACTGATATCAATAGACATTAGAAGGACACACATTCCCACCATTCCAGTCTACGGGTCTTTCAAGCTAGTCAAAACCCTAAATATGCCTCTCCACAAAAAGGAGGTCAAGAACCTCCTGCTCCCCAAAAATGTGTTAACTGTTGCTGATAACACCTCTGCTTTGTGTGCCTTGCCACCAAGGGCAACAGATTCAGGTACCATGTAAACAAACATTTCAAAGAGAGCATCATGGAACTTGCAGCTACACAAAGCACCTTCTTTGATTTAAGTGTGAGTAGAAATGACAGTGATTGCCTTTTTATAATCTATGTGAACTGTTACCATATCACTTGTGTAGTTTTGGATACATTTCCTCATTTAATTGTCATTATGCACTCAGTTGTGTATGACATTTGGAGGCTTACACATATGCATAATAATGCTGTATGGCACACACTCTGTGTCTGCAATATGCATAAGTGCAAGCTGGGTACATGTATAACTGACTATGAATTTTACTCTCTGTCTCCCTCATTTAGGGTTTAAAGATACAGTGCATAACTACCATCCCTAAAAAAGCATATAATTTCAGGATTCATGCCCCATGTAATACATGTATGATAACTTTGATACCTTAAAATTAATTAACTTTCTCTATATGATAATCACCGTTTCAAACCTATCATTATATTAGGTGAGTCTTGTAAAAGCACCATGAAATTGAATTTAAAGTCCATTAACCTGTATTCATTTAATTTTAACAAGAAAAGTCAGACTGCATACAATGATATTTATTAAATGGGTATTAATATGTATGTAACAGATGAATTAGCAACAACATATGCTTTCCCTAAAATTCATAATCTTAACAAATTGTATTACAAAACCAGCTGTAACATGATGGTATTGGTTGGCAAAATCCCTTAGTATATATGTAAACACAGCATAGTTACTGAGAAGAGGCATTTCAGAAGAGATTCCATCCATTTTATTTTTCATTTAAAAAGCCTTATTAGCATTATGGGTGGTATCATATGCCAAATTGGTTTCAGACTCTACTAACTCAGCTGTGCAATATTTGCAAGTGTGAATCTAAATTTGCTTCATCATAGAAGTTTGTCTTTTCCACAAAATACAATGGCTAGGTATTAAAATAATAAATATGGGGTACAGTGAAGAAAGGCTTCCATATGACTGGTTGAAGTGCAACTTTCCAAGGATAGGAATCACCGGGCTTCATTCCCCCCCAAAAAAACAGCCATATTATGCATTTTAAGTGTTTTTTTTTCAGATGATAAGTTGCCCTGTACCCTCAATGAAGGGGTGTGCAGGACTCTTTAAACAAGAGGGAACCATTATCGATGAAGCTAGAGACTTCGTCAGTGAAACGCAAGTACGACAGTCCGTTGAGACAGGGCAAGAATGCCCGCAAGTAGTAAGAGGTGTTTTAAACCTCTCATCTTTTGTTTTGAGTGACTCTCATGTGTCTCTTCTTTCAAAAGGACTGAGTTTCATACCTATGACTAACTTGGATTTAGTTGATATTATTACCGACTTGAAAATGTTTGTGAGAAATTTAAATTTGAAAATTCTGTTTAATGTCAGTACTGCTCCTAATAACATTCTCAGAAAACGTAGCGTTTTTATACCTGTGAATACACCCATTACTACTGCATTTTGCAATGTCTGTGAAGCTGATTTTAGGCAACAGTTTAATGTCTGTGATAGAAAGTTTATCTATAACTTAACCTATGAGCAACATCTTGCCTTGCAGAATCTCAAAAGGAATAGTGAAATCATCATTAAGCAGGCAGATAAGGGTGGAAGTATTGTGATCATGGATAGAGCTTGCTATAATTTATCAATGGATAAGCTACTAATGGATACTTTGTCCTTTAAAAATTAGTTCTTTGGATGTAAAGAAGCATATTACTGACGTTAACTTACATGTTTATGACATGCAGTTTAATAATAATATTAGTTTGGAATTATTTAACTTTTTTCTGTACCCTGTCCATCTATACCTCAGTTATACGGACTTCCTAAAATACATAAGTGTTTGTTAGACCCTCCCATGAGACCCATTGTTTCTGGCAATGGGTGGGTAACCGAACCTGTTTTGGTTTACCTTCAGAAACAATTGTTTCCTTTTTTAGATAAATGTAATTATGTTCTGAAAGATACTGGTGATTTTCTCTTCAAACTTTCAAAGTGGTATTACAGTGAACCATGTAATCTGAATGATTTTCTATTTGTTACCTTAGACATTGTATCATTGTTCACTGTTATCCCTAATCTGTATGGCATAGAGTCCATTAGGAAGTTTTGACTACTGAAAAATCCTTAGTAAGTGATTCTATTCAAAATATATGTCAATTGTTGGACCTAGTACTTAGCCACAATGTTTTTATTTTCAATCAACAACCGTATTTGCAGGTTAACGGGGTCGCCATGGGCACCCCATTAATACATATGCAAACCTTGTACTGCATCAGTGGGAATTAGACAATTTGCATGATGGAAAAAATTTTTTTGACACACGTGTTGTGTTCTATCAACGGTTTGTTGATGATTGTTTTTTAATTTGGAATGGATCTAGGGACAGCTTAGAAGAATATCTTGTACACTTGAACAACACGACATCCTTTTTGAAGTTTAAGTCGACCATTACTAGTAAAGAGGCTTCCTTCCTTGATGTTAACATTTTTACAAGGATGGATTATTGGGCACTTCTGTTTTAAGAAGGAGACATCTGTGGGTAGATATGTGCATGCGGACAGCATGCATGCCCCTTATGTTTTTCGAGGTGTGATTAAGTCTCAATTCATTCGAGTGAGTAGGCTCAACACAGATGATATTGTTTTTGTGAACAGTTAAATGATACATTTAAGGATTTTGTTGATTGTGGCTATGCATTGTCTATTTTAAATGAGATGAAGAACCAGGTATCTAGCAATAGGCACTCACTATATGCCCCATACTTCAGGAATTATAATATTACGAATCCTGATGTTGTGATAAATCAAGTTGTAAACTCTACTGTGCAAAGATTTAGATATGTGACTGGTTTTGCAAGTAAGGTTTCCCTTGTTAAGCGCACTATCTATAAATATTGGCCTATTTTAATGGCATCCCTGAACTTACAAAATTGTTAGGTGATAAGCCATTCTTTAGCTTTAGAAATATGAAAACCCTCAAAAGTATGCTATGCTATAAAGATTTTCGCCCTTCTTTGAATTTGTGCTTTGATAGACCCATCTGCCCTACACTTAATTTTGGTACCTATGCATGTCACAACTGCTCCTGTTGCTCAGACTTGATCAGATATGTGGAATCTAATAGTTATGTGCACACGATCACACACTATACATATACATTCTCTGTAAGAGCTACTTGTACTACTACCAATGTGGTGTACATGGCATCATGCTCTGTATGTCCTGCATACTACATTGGTAAGACTACACGTAGACTTAAGGACAGGATTATTGAACACAAATCAGAAATCAGGAGGAAGTATAGTCAGAATGCCTTGTATAAGCATATTGAGACTTGTGGGGACAGGCATACATTTAGATTTAGGGTCATTGATTTGGTGATTCCCTCACTCAGATGTGGTGATATTAATAATTTTCTTGAAACTAAAGAATATCAATGGATAGTACGTTTGGGAGCTGATAGTCCTCCTGGCCTTAACAGTACAGTAAGCATTAAACCCATTCTTATTGGATTACAACGCAAGTTGAAATGATACCTTTATTAATCTGTGCGCATGAGCATGTTTATACATTGATGTTAATAAGTGCATCTGTTGTGTACATGTGTACACCTATGTTTTAATATTTTTAGAGTTTATATTAAACATATAGGTATATATGTATATTTTTATATTTTTATAATTAAGAATATATATGTGCTAGATATTGTTTTGAAATGTGATCATATATATGTATATGTCTAGTTTCTTTTTTAACAAATGCTTTTTTGCAGTGCGTTTCTTTAAATTTTTTTTAAATTGTACATTTGAATAAGTCATGTGACTTTGGCTGCAGTCACATGACTACTAGGCCTGTATAAAAGCAGTTGCTTTGTGTATATGTATGTATTTAGTATTGAGAAAGGGTTCATACCTGAAAGCTTTGCGTCATAAAGTGATTTGTTCTCAGCATTCCTTGTGTGATTTTGGATCTTTTTGCAGTTTGTTTTTCTACATGTATAACTGACTATGAATTTTACTCTCTGTCTCCCTCATTTAGGGTTTAAAGATACAGTGCATAACTACCATCCCTAAAAAAGCATATAATTTCAGGATTCATGCCCCATGTAATACATGTATGATAACTTTGATACCTTAAAATTAATTAACTTTCTCTATATGATAATCACCGTTTCAAACCTATCATTATATTAGGTGAGTCTTGTAAAAGCACCATGAAATTGAATTTAAAGTCCATTAACCTGTATTCATTTAATTTTAACAAGAAAAGTCAGACTGCATACAATGATATTTATTAAATGGGTATTAATATGTATGTAACAGATGAATTAGCAACAACATATGCTTTCCTAAAATTCATAATCTTAACAAATTGTATTACAAAACCAGCTGTAACATGATGGTATTGGTTGGCAAAATCCCTTAGTATATATGTAAACACAGCATAGTTACTGAGAAGAGGCATTTCAGAAGAGATTCCATCCATTTTATTTTTCATTTAAAAAGCCTTATTAGTATTATGGGTGGTATCATATGCCAAATTGGTTTCAGACTCTACTAACTCAGCTGTGCAATATTTGCAAGTGTGAATCTAAATTTGCTTCATCATAGAAGTTTGTCTTTTCCACAAAATACAATGGCTAGGTATTAAAATAATAAATATGGGGTACAGTGAAGAAAGGCTTCCATATGACTGGTTGAAGTGCAACTTTCCAAGGATAGGAATCACCGGGCTTCATTCCCCCCCAAAAAAACAGCCATATTATGCATTTTAAGTGTTTTTTTTTCAGATGATAAGTTGCCCTGTACCCTCAATGAAGGGGACAAGCTCCAGCCCCCACAACTTATATATATATATATATATATATATATATATATATATATATATATATATATATATCACTGCCACTCCAACATGAACAAGGTAGAAATTACACACAAAAAGGTCATCACTGCCAACACAACTCACCAACAGAGATTTTCAGTGGTGGTGGTCTAATCCTCAGCATCTTGAACGTAATAGGCAAATGTTGCTAAAGAAATAAATCTTTGTCCCCCACAAAAAATCTGTAGACAAGGTGTATTGAGAACTTAAAAAGCAAAAACCTTAGTAAACGAACCACTGAAGTAACACGGGAACTGAAATAGAATTCTGAACCTAGCACAGTAAATACAGAGACTATTTAGTGCTTTCATCCCAATGCCTTATTAACTTGGAACTTCATCAGAATAGCTCCATTTAAATATCATCACCTATTTAAACTCTAAAAGCCTGCCAAATAATGAAATAACAGCCAATAAAATAAATAGAAAAATCACAATGAAATTCTACCAATAAAAAAAATAGAAATTTTCTTTCATAATTTTGAAATGCAACATCTGTAGAAAATTATCTACCTATAATACAGTTCTCTAAACATTAAAACTATCCATAGTCATTCTTACCTGCATACACATAGTGTTGTATCCGGGAGCATTTTAGAAAAGTAGTTTAGTAAGATGTTGCACCTAAGAACATCACATTTGGATTTTGAAACAGTTAAGTAATAGTGGAGATAGGTTTATACAATACAGTTTTTCTATAATTTTTATTAAAAGTAGAAAAACTGAAAAAGAAAAAAAGTTGAACTGTGTGATAACACAAATAAGTCTTACAGACCTAAAGTATAGGAGAATGCTTGGAAGTCAACATAAAACCTGTAGGATTTTTTTGATGAATTAACACCTCTTCTAAATATGTGGTATTTGCCAAATAAAATGTAATGTTTACTTCTCTATTAGGATGATAGTGTATGAGCAGTCAAAGTATATATTTAAAAGCAAAGATAATTGAAAGGAATTGCTACATTGTGTGACTCATCAAAAATTAAAGGGCATCATCCTTGCTTCAGGTGCACAGCATGTAAGCTTGTTTAACATATAGATATTTTTTATAGATGAAGTAAGACAGAAGGAATTTCATTTTTTAAGAAATGCAGACTGCATTTATACCTGCAACTACTTGTGTAAAATGTGATTGCTACTATGTTGGCAAGACATTATTAAGTCCAAGAACAGAATTTTAGAGTGCTAGCTGACAGTATAAATAAGACTCAAGGTAGTGCTCTATTCATCCACAATCTCTTTTTCTCCATATGGGGTCAGGGTGTCACTTCAATAGTGAAAATCGTCTAGAACCAAGGTTTACACCTCCAGGTGGATAGCCTTGCTGTGGTAATTCATCCATACAGCACACACACCTATGGCCAATTTAGAATGTCCAGTCCACCTACTGCATGTCTTTGGAATGTAGGTGGAAACCGGAGCACCCAGAAGAAACCCACATGAGCACAGGGAGAATGTGCAGAGTCCAAACAGAAGACACCCTAGCTGAGAATCAAACCAGTAAACCTCTCGCTGTGAGGCAAAAACACTGTCTGCTGTGCCACTGTGCCACCCAGGTAGTGGTTTATGTAAATGGATTATAGATACTGACAAATGTTATACTTCTATTTCAAGCTGTTGAAGTGTTAGAATAAGAGAAGTGGTTATTATAACAGTTTAGCAATACTGTATGACTATAATGGGTAGACTGTACCTAAGTTTTCTACTCTATGAACATTTTTCAGTGAAGCCAATATGAAGAGACAGGTTATTATGTAATTCATTTACTGTGCTATGTGTATAAAAACATGTTATAACTACATATTTGGATGTGTTAACATAATGAAGTGCCTGAAAAACATAAAACTAAACTATATATATATATATATATATATATATATATATATATATATATATATATATTTTTTTTTTTTTTTTTTTAGACAAATTTGCATAAATTTTGAGTTAATTGATGTTGGTTTGATTATACTTTCTAGGTAACTTTTTTCTTTTGATACAAAAACAATACCTGGCAAGCAAAATAATATTTGTCAGTTGTGACAGCAATGTGAGTACTATGGATATCAGAGTTAGTGAATAGACAAACATTTAAAGATAAATGTAGTTCAGATTTGGTAGCATCACTGTTAACGGCAGTGCTGCTGCCATGCATGAACAGTGCATTGTGGGAAACGTCTACAACACTGCAGAGATTTGTACTAGGGTTGAGCACAAGACTGTGTTGTTTTGTCTTCAGTGTAGGGTTGACAACATTGTGAGTCACCTGTGTTGAACAGAAGAGTGACCATGTTAGCATACCTCAATAATATACATAGCAGTCTGTACAATTAATAAATTAACTTATCGATTACTCACCTAGATTAGAATTTCATCACCTAATATCAGAGCTGGTACTATGGTGTTAATCATACTGGGTTTCATCAAAACAAAATTAGTTAACTTGGTTTAATAGACTCCCACTGCGGCAGAAGAATAACCAAAGATAATAGTGATACTGTTGAACTGCGGGTTGTTAGAAAAGTTGTATCTTATCTGTCAGGCTTTATGATGCCAGGACAATTAGATATGCAGGGATTAGGCTTATGGGTATTTGTGGCAACTTTTTTCTTGCAATTTTATGAAATACAGTGCTCTGCATTGTTGAATTATTGTTGAATTCTGCCAGTAATATAACAGCCAGCCAGCTTCCAGATCTTCAGGGCTCCTTCCATGTGACCAAACCATTAGGGAGATTGAACTGAGCTGCCTGAAATGACAGACTTGGGTGCCAAGTTCTTCAGAGCTTTCATGCCAAATGAGATAGGGAATCTGAGCCCTAAGATGACATATCTAGGAATAAAAATACAATATATATATATATATATATATATATATATATATATATATATATATATATATTTCTTTATGGCAGTCCCATCCTTAATAACCTTCAGACATGACAAAAATTAAAACTTTTAAAATGTTATAACAAAGTTGCTGAATTTGCAGCAAATGCCCTTTCAGAACCCACCACTGTATAACACTAAAAAGCCTAAAATGATTAGAACTACTCCATTAACTAACAAATACAGTACACAACTTCTTGCCACCTATAAAATTATCAGGAATCCATCTACTTATCTAGCACTAAATAACATTTTACATATCTAGATTCTCAGTTTGTCATTATGTTCCAATGATAAGCTTCTGTCTGTCCACACACCTATCAAATCTGCTAGGCATTTTCTGTTCTCATACCATGTTGCTAAGGCCTGTAACTCTGTATCTCTATCCATCAGGTCAATATCCTCCCTCCCATCCTTCAAAACCACTCTGAAAGAATTCCTAGCCAAAAGCTGACTGTTCTTGCTTAACACCAGGATAAACTATATCCCTAAATGTGAACACATACTTATTCATACCATATATCTCCCTACCTTCCCTCCTTTACTCACATCCTTATTTTTATTAGTTCCTTTCGCTTGTTTTTCTCTCAAAATATACCGCAATCCTGCTTTTCTCTCACTTCATATTGTAATTCCTGTTTGTATTATACTAACTTACACTTAATTTCGCTATAAACTGGCTAAATTTTCTCTAACTATTAAATCATTCTTATATGCCTTGTATCTGTTCTTAACCAATGTTTTAATATTATATCGAATTTGGTATAATTATTTAAACTGTAGTTGTTTTTTGTATTTTTTTAAATACTGTAAAATTATTGCTCGTAAACTGTTTTGTAATATTTTAGAGCTTTTTTCCCCTGGGCCTCCACTGAAAATGGGGTCCTCCCCAGTCACTTTCCTGTTAATCAAATGTCAATAAATGTGTATGTGTGTATGTGTATATATATATATATATATATATATATATATATATATATATATATACAAACACATACATGATGCCTGGCAAATCAAAATTATGAAAATCAAACTTGCAGAAGCATATACTTTTTCCCATAGTTATCAATTATTTTGCCATCTTTGTCAGATTGTGAAGGATTACAATTAACTAAATGTTTAGCAGCAGTAGGATTAACTCAAGCTATAGCTGCTATGTCAGGTTTGGAATGAGTGCATAAAAACTTGAAAGATCGAGGAATTTATACAATCTGTCTGCCTTTTTTAGGGAACAGTAGACTATCAGGGAAACTGCAGGCAGTGGCTCATACATCCTTCAATGCTGACTGCACAAGAGGGGGGTCTGGAAATTCCACTTGTAACAGCTCATTCTAATTTCAGAGGGGATAAGAATCCCCTTTGTTCTCCCACTGAAAACACTGGCCATTCTGGGCATAGTCTCAGAGAAAGAGAAATCTTTACAGGGAGAATTAGATACCATGCACTCCTCTGAATCTGAATCAGAAATCAGAGGAGAAAATCCTGCATCTCTCCATTCATCTTCCTGTCTAGGTTCAGAGTCTTGAATCTCTTCATGAAAAGAGAAATTCCTTTTTGTTTTACCAGAAGCCACCTTATAAGAAGGATCGACAGCCTGAATTAGACCCTGTGCCAGACCTAATGTACTAATCCTGTCCAGGGAAACTTCAGCAGTAACAGATACATTTTTAGTTTTCTGTTTCTTTTTGACAAGAAAATGTGGCCAACAGGGTTGTTAATGGTGGCTGCAGCTTCCCTGTGGATGGTTACAAACTTCTGACCAACCAGGGAAGACATTCCTGCTCCCTCTGACAGGACCAACAAGAATGGCTTTTACTTGCCCACTGAGGGAACGCCAATGGCCACAGAGGACATGGCTAGCCCCCAGTCTATAGACCCTGTAGGTGGTACAGCAGAGTTGTCCAGGGTAAAAAATGAGTGACCTGTGGAGCTAGCTTTGGCCAAAGTAGAATCACCACCTGTGGCTGAGGAAAACTACTAGCCTCCAGGGATAGCAAAGACTGTTTGCTTAACTTTTTTTTGTGTGTATCTGGAAGAAGGACCGTCTATGGTACTGGTAGTTTGTTTCATGGTTAAGCCGAAAATGGTGCCTCTTTCCTGAGGAAAAAGAGTAGCACAAGCCACTAAAAATTCAGATTTCTAAAGTCACTTTTTCATAATAAAAACACAGTACTTTGATATTCCTTGCCTTGCCTGCCACAAAATGTAAAATAAACATTACAAAATTTTAATTTGGAAGGTTTTCCCAAAATTACACAAGCCGATCGCTGATCGTCAGTCCTCGAAAGCCCACTGAGAAGTGCTTTCTTCAGTAGTAGGAAAACTCTGAAGGGCTTGGTGCCCAAACCTGTCTCTGTAGGAGCTCAGTTTGAGCCATCTAACAGTTTGGGCATGTGGAAGGTGACCTGAAGTTTTGTATGCTGGCCAGCTGTTTTATCCTTGGCAAGATACAACCCATATAGTTAAGGGTACTGCATTAATGATCATTCAAATATCTATTGTTATTGTGAATTTACTTACACAATTGTACTTTTTACATTGTTGTGTTTAATTGGCTTCATTTTTCCTTTATTTGCTGGTGCATATTAACTTCAGTCACAGAATTTCTAGGTACTCATCACTTAGAACCATTCGTTAGCTGTGAGGCCTGTACATGTGGCCACCTTTCCAGTTCTTGATGGCCAGCTTCAGTTGCTATTTCTTTCTGCAGGTCCTGTTATGCATGCAGATGAATTGATGTTTTCCCTGCTGCATCAGTGTGGTCATGGCAACCAACAGTATTCATATGGATCAGGATGCTACCATACATACTTTCCTATTTTCCCATATAGTTATCGAATTAAACCAGGAGCAAATCCAAAGCACATAAGATTGCAAAGCTGAACACTCATTATTAATGGCTGAGCTGAACAATAAACATTAAAAATGAGTGTTCATATCAGTATACTTCTGTGCATTAGATTTGATCTTGTGTTTTTTTTTGGCACCATTGTTACTTTGCATTTTGGTTTGGTCATTACATTAGTTCAGCCAAGTAGAACAGGATCAAGGTCGCAGATGGGCCTCTTTCTGTTTTCTTGTACAGCATTAGTTAGATGAAAGACAAATGACAAAACAAGTGCAAGGGCAGGAATACACTGATAGGCCATTGGACTTTTTACAAGTTCAGAAAGTTTATGGAGAGATCAGAACTGCAATTATATTCAAAAAATGTCAGTAGAGATACTAGTAAGAAAAACTGGGCAGTCTAGGACTACCTGCTATTTGGGAAGTTAGGAGGAATGATACTTTTAACACAGCAGGTTGTCTCTTCATTGACTGAAGTTATGGAAAAGAACTGTCTGTCTCTGGTAGCCAAGATTTCTGAAAAGCACGGATTGTCTCATGAGTTGAATACTCATAATTTGTGCAGTAATCCAAGTGAGGCATTTATTTACCCTGTCATCAGATCAGCAGAAAGACAGAATATGAATTTTGCTCTCAAAAATATATCAGGAGAAAGAGAAGGGGCATAATTAAAACCAGACATCAGAGGAAAAAGCTAGAAAGTGGCAGACAAAATGAGGCATGTTGCAGTGATCAAGTCAGAAGATTTAATTCAGATGCCGGAAAGGGATTCATTTTAATGGGTGTTATGGGAAAGGACTGCTGTCAAAGGCACATGAAGGGCATAAGATGAATTTCAATAGTCGTGGATGCAAACAGAGAGGATATTGGGTATTGTGAGAGCAGGGCTGAAATCCGAGATCATAGGTGTGATACTCAAAGGATCAACAAAGTTGGGCCTTAGAGTATTCACCTTACACAAAGGTACAGAAATCTCAAGGTTAGTATGTATAAGCAGTGGTGGGGCATCATAGCAGTCCACAAAAAGGGATGCAGGTGACTGAAGCCACCTTGCAAAATTGTTTTAAGAAGCTGTACTAAAGTGAATTTTGAAATGTGTGGCTTAGAATACAAGTTGTAGTTTGGTGTTCACATTTGTGGGACTGAAGTTATGGAGATCACATTTTTGTCATACAGCAGGATAGTAGCAGTATAGTAAACAAGTGACAGGTTGGTGGTCGGAAAAGAAAGAAAGGAAAGACAGGAAGGGCAGGATAGACTTGCTTGTTTGGTTTATCTACAGAGATTTGGGTACGTTGCAGGTAGAGAACAGGTCAGCAGAACTATAGGCGAGATGACAGAGAAGGAGTTCTAGGCAACAGTTGTGGAAGAGTCTTGGGAAATGTGTCTGAAATTGAAAACAGGACAGTGGCAAGACATGTAAATGCAGATACTCAATATGTGGTTCCTAATGTTAACCAGTCTTACAGAGTGGACATGAAAAGAGGATGCCAGCTGCCAGAGTTGTGGCGAAGAGAAAGCAGATGACATGTATCTGTCCTGGTTTTGTCTGAAAGGAAAAAAGCTATTAAAAAGCTACAAAGGTAACATGTATTGTAAAAGTAAAGTATATGAAAATGAGAGTCAAGTCCAAATCCAAGATGGAGCACAGAAAGGTACTTGCATCATTTTAATTCAGCATTGTAATGGCTATGAACACGAGAGAAAGAACTGTCCAGCTTGCAATAGATCCTGCAGAATCTGTGCTAAAAAGGATACTCATCTAAAATAAGTACATCAAACACATTCATAAGAATGTGCATATTACTGAATAGAATCTGAAATTGACCTATACCGAAAACTCAGTAAAATGGCTTAATGCCGTGAAGTCTGAAGATGCACCAGAAAATTGACGTAGATGCACAATGCAGACTATTGGAAAGAAATGTTAAACAAACTAATGAACATAATTTAGACTTTAAACTAGACAAAAGTTCGGAATGTAATATTTTCACTGAAAATACTTCTAAACAGCTAGGGTTAAATGGTTCTGAGCTGAGAGTTGTATATCCATAGTTAATCTATTCTGATTCCCTTGTGCAACAATTAGATAAAAATTGCTGTCAAGTGAGTATAAATCTAGGAAGTTTAACCTTCTGCTTTAAATTATAGCACTGATTTTTGGTAATACCCCATCATTTTCTTTTAGAAATAACAAATCACTTAAACAGCATCTTTGTTATAAACCCATACATTCTACTAGATCTATTTCTAGTAGAATAGGCACTTTCTCATGTAGAAACTGTTCTGCTTGCAAGTACATTTATAGTCATGCTTTTTACACACATCCTACTTGTCACTTTAAAACTTCCTTGCATCACTATGCTGATTGTAAAACTGAAAATGTTTTACTTTGCCTTCTGCCAAATTTGTCATGCATACTATATAGGTAAACCAATAAGTCATTTAAAGATAGAATTTTGGATCATAACAGAGACATTAGAAATAAAAAGGCAACTAATGCTTTAGCTACTCATGTTATGCATACAGACTCATCACATGTTTTTAAATTTTTAGTTTTACAAATCATTGACAATACTATTAGAGGTGGTGATTTAGAAAACCGTACTGAAGCCGCTGAACAAAAATGGATTATTTTATTCAATGCAGAAAATTTTCCAGGCTTAAATAATATGTCTTTCCTGAAAACTTTTTTAAAAGCACGACCTCTTAAACATAAGTATTGAATATGCATTATATATTTTATGAAATATTCATAATTAAATTATAGTCTTTTAAACATATATTTATTTATCTATGTATGTACTATGTATGGACTCTAGTAGTAATTATCTTATAATGTTTGTACATATATATTGTTATTGCTTATGAATATTTATTTCTTTTAATTCTTAACTTTATCACATGATTGCATATTGCTTAAGATGAGTATTACTTCTTTAAATGCCTTATTGTACCACATGATTTTACAGCACTATATAAGGATATGACCTTAACTTTAGTATTGTCTGATGAAGCGGCCTGTGAGTCGTGAAAGCGCTTACCTTATTTTATTTTATTTTATTTTATTAAAAGTTTCTGCTTTGTAAGTTATGTGCAGTTTCTACTTTTATTCTATTTTATTTTACTGCAACCAACGGCACTCTGTATTCGTATTATTTTGCTCTTAATTATTGCCACTTTGTTGACTGGGAACATCTCAGTTTTTTAGCTATGCACAGCTCAACATCAGGAATATTATTTGTGTATCCCTGAAATGCAAGAATGACCTGGAATAATGCATAATCACCCTATTCTCTCTGGGAGTATATTTATATATGCTGAATGTTTTAAAATTAGCACAAGTGAGTCAGCTGTCTTTTTTAAATGGAAAGTGGACATTCTGAGTATTACAATCAGGAAGTGAACAATTTTAATAAAAAAATAAAAACAAAGATTGCTTTGGGAGGGCTGCAGCCCAGCAATCCAGTACAATGAGCTACAACTTAAGCTGAAAGCAATGGACCAAGCTTGCAGGTAAGTAGTGGTTGGAAATAGCTGACCTCTACCTGAGCACAGGCAGGCAAATGAGAAATACATACTCAAAACATCAGCTGACAAAGTCCTTGTTAAATATGAAACTGTGCTTAAAAAAGAAGAATTAAGTACGCTAAAAGATACAATGACTTACACTCATGTTCCAGCAGATATCACAGATCAGTTCCTTAAGGAATCTGTCCTAAGGCAGTGCAAAAACTAACTAGATTGTTGAAAGAAAAAAAACAATAACCTTAGTGTAATATTGAACATGGAGACCTTCTTTTATAACTGTATTGAAATCTTGTCAAAATAACCACTGGGATTGTATTAGAAATCTATTAATTGTTGGCCAAACACCTTCTTTGAATTTATACTCACTAGCTCAAGAGGAGAACCTGTTCACATTGTGTTTAGAGGCCACAGCTTTTTTTTTAATTAGAAATGAGCCATTTCAGTGAATGATTGTATTTGGTTTGGCAAACACTAACTACAAATAAACAAATGTTTATTTATAGTTTTTGCCTTTGGGAGTACTGCCTGCACCAGCAGTATTTCACAATAATATAAATAGTTGCCACTACAACTGCCATGTATTTGGTTTATCTAGATTATATTCTAATTACTGGGGCCACACCACCCGAATATTTTTAGAGACAAATGAAAGATACAACTGTGTCATAAGAGAAAATAACAGTTTTTATGTGTTTCTTAGCTCATTAAAGCCTAATGATAGCTTCAGGTGTTTCTCAACGATAAGGCACATGATGTCACTAGATGTCAGACAGATTAGTACATAGCAAGTTCCAAACCCCATGTCTTAGGGTATTAGATACCCTGCAGGTTTTAGGGACTGTTCCGTGTAGAAAATGTATCTCTTGTCAATATGTTACACAAAGTTTACAATTTATTAATGGGAAGAAATTTAATGTATTATCAAATTTTTGCTGTACTACTGAATGTATTGTCTATGGATTAAAGTGTCTGTGCAACAAGTTTTATATAGGAGAAAGTAAAAGGGCTTTCAAGCTTCGTTTGCAGGAACATGTGAGAGATTTAAAAAACTGCAAGCTTGAAAGCCCAGTAGTGCAACATGTTTTAAAATGTCATAAGGGTAACCCGAGTGGCTTGCAGGGCACTATTTTACAGAAAATTAATAAATGTGATTATCTGGATGTTAAAGAGAGGCTTCTATACAAGGAAGCCCTACTTATTTTAATATTTGGAACTTTAAATCCTGATGGCTTGAATGCTTATTGTAATTGGAAAGTGCTTATTTAATTAATTGATGTAATTAATTGGTTAACAGATATATTTGATTGTATATATATATATATATATATATATATATATATAGTGTGAATCAAGTATGACAATTTATTCCATTGAAGGCAGTGAATGCAGAGGCGCTAGAATGTATTAAATCTACTTTTCTGGGATTGGACTGGACTGTAGTATTTAATTTTATTTTGATGCTTTGCTGCTCTTGTGAGTGTGTTGTTCAGCATTTATTTTGGGTTTTGTTCATGTCCAGTGATTCGCTATTAGACCTGCCTAGAATTTTTAGGCAAGAAAAGGGGGGTATTCTCAATGGAGTATTGAACAATACGCCGTTCATCTAAACGAGCTAACCGGCCATAG
This sequence comes from Protopterus annectens, assembly GCF_019279795.1. Classification (NCBI taxonomy): domain Eukaryota; kingdom Metazoa; phylum Chordata; order Ceratodontiformes; family Protopteridae; genus Protopterus; species Protopterus annectens. The sequence goes on along the minus strand of NC_056736.1, from coordinate 109,136,995 downwards.
AGGGATGTTATCCGGCGATATGGAAGGTGTAAAGCCCTGGGAGAGAAGTACCTTGGTATGGAAAATAAAAGGAGAAGCAACAACCCTTTCTCATCTGTTGGCCAAGGTATGGTTGGTACTTTATCTACAGAAGTACAACAGAAGTATGACAAATTAGACAAGTTGCTGCATAAGGAACTGTCAGTTCATTTGAACATTCTCAGTTTGAAACGTTACTTAAAGTTAGAAGTCACACTCTGTGGCTTAAGGGCTTTTAAAAGCCCAACCACTCCATTTAATACTGAGGATGAAGAGGATGTGAAGTTTCAGAAAAGGTGGGTTTTGGCAGCACATAAATGTTCTACAGAATGGATCAGCATCTTGGTGGAAAGTGATTTGTTAACACAACGTCGACTTAAGGAAGAAATTTCCAATATCTGTGAAGAACTGACCAATAATGCACCTAACAACAAACTTGACCTTTTTCTGGGGGATATCACTGTTACATTAACTGAATCGGAACATCATATCTTGGCTGCCAAAAAGAGAAAACTCTTAAGAGACTTGGAGGATTACAAGAAGAGTTCCGCCTTCTTGTGGAGAATTAATCAGAAGCTACATCGTAACGGCGTTCGTTTCCAAGGCTCAGAGAATTCGGAAAACATGGTGGCAAAAGCTGGTGCTGCTTCCGATTTTGCAGAGGAATCTATAGACTGGGACAGTGATACTAATGACTATCCAGGTTTACCGGCAGCACAAGAACCACAATATATGAATCAAACTTTTCGTGGTGCCAGATCAAATCAGAATAATAAAAAATGGGGCAGGGGTTCCTTTGAATCACAACAAGAGGACTATGGACAACAACAGAAACATTATCCATACCCTCAGCAACAACAGTCAAGGTACAAGAAGTTTAAAAGAAATTAGTGTTGTTAACGATTCTGCCTATGTTGTAAACTTATCAGGCTATGCCCTAAATGATCGTGAAGTGGCTGTACTAAATTTGGGTCTTAAGTTTTTTCCAACGGTTATTCCGCCATTATATATAATTAAAAAATATGTGTTTTGTTTAGTGAGAAAGTTGCACATATGGAACATTTTCACAATAATGTGTATAAAGATAATGATGAGCAATGTCTTTCTGATAACACAGATGATTCAGATATGAGCTTTTATTCTTGTTGCTCAGATTCTGAAGCAGGAGGTGTTATAAATGCGTATTGCCAGCTAAATACAGATACTGTTCCCTATAAGTCCCAGTATATACCATCATTTAAACATGAAGGTGTCCAGCAGTTTTCAGTGATGGTGAACTATGCAATTGAGAACCTTACCGCTGAGTTTTAAAAACAAAAAAATAGAGTTAAGTATAACTTGACTAAAAATGAGTGGGATGCTTTATGCAGTATTTCACAATAATATAGATAGTTGCCACTACAACTGCCATGTATTTGGTTTATCTAGATTATATTCTAATTACTGGGGCCATACCACCCGAATATTTTTAGAGACAAATGAAAGATAACAACTGTGTCATAAGAGAAAAGAACAGTTTTTGTGTGTTTCTTAGCTCATTAAAGCCTAATGATAGCTTCAGGTGTTTCTCAACGATAAGGAACATGATGTCACTAGATGTCAACTGCAGCATGCTCAAATTTACATAAATAACTACAAAGCCATATAAACCATTGAACATGTACATGGTTATGACTTATGACCTACTGAGTGATAAAATAGTTCCTATTATAAAACAAGATTGGGGCTACTTGCTCATATTTAAAGAATTTGCTGAATTGTGTACCAAACCTACATTCTCTTTTAGAAAAGGGTGTAGTATCAAGGACAGATTAGTACATAGCAAGTTCCAAACCCCATGTCCTAGGGTATTAGATACCCTGCAGGTTTTAGGGACTGTTCCGTGTGGAAAATGTATCTCTTGTCAATATGTTACACAAAGTTTTCAATATATTAATGGGAAGAAATTTAATGTATTATCAAATTTTTGCTGTACTACTGAATGTATTGTCTATGCATTAAAGTGTCCGTGCAACAAGTTTTATATAGGAGAAAGTAAAAGGGCTTTCAAGCTTCATTTGCACGAACATGTGAGAGATTTAAAAAACTGCCAGCTTGAAAGCCCATTAGCGAACATTTTTTAAAATGTCATAAGGGTAACCCGAGTGGCTTGCAGGGCACTATTTTACAGAAAATTAATAAATGTGATTATCTGGATGTTAAAGATAGGCTTCTATACAAGGAAGCCCTACTTATTTTAAAATTTGGAACTTTAAATCCTGATGGCTTGAATGCTTATTGTAATTGGAAAGTGCTTATTTAATTAATTGATGTAATTAATTGGTTAACAGATATATTTGATTGTATATATATATATATATTTATATATATATATATATAGTGTGAATCAAGTATGACAATTTATTCCATTGAAGGCAGTGAATGCCGAGGTGCTAGAACGTATTAAATCTACTTTTCTGGGATTGGACTGGACTGTCGTATTTAATTTTATTTTGATGCCTTGCTGCTCTTGTGAGTGTGTTGTTCAGCATTTATTTCGGGTTTTGTTCATGTCCAGTGATTCGCTACTAGACCTGCCCAGAATTTTTAGGCAAGAACAAGGGGAGTATTCCCAATGGAGTATTGAACAATACGCCGTTCATCTAAACGAGCTAACCGGCCATAGAGGGATGTCATCTGGCGACATGGATGGTGTAAAGCCCTGGGAGAAGTACCTTGGTATGGAAAATAAAAGGAGAAGCAACAACCCTTTCTCATCTGTTGGCCAAGGTATGGTTGGTACTTTATCTACAGAAGTACAACAGAAGTATGACAAATTACACAAGTTGCTGCATAAGGAACTGTCAGTTCATTTGAACATTCTCAGTTTGAAACGTTACTTAAAGTTAGAAGTCACACTTCTTGGCTTAAGGGCTTTTAAAAGCCCAACCACTCCATTTAATACTGAGGATGAAGAGGATGTGACGTTTCAGAAAAGGTGGGTTTTGGCAGCGCATAAATGTTCTACAGAATGGGTCAGCATCTTGGTGGAAAGGGATTTGTTAACACAACGTCGACTTAAGGAAGAAATTTCCAATATCTGTGAAGAACTGACCAATAATGCACCTAACAACAAACCTGACCTTTTTCTGGGGGATATCACTGTTACATTAACTGAATCGGAACATCATATCTTGGCTGCCAAAAAGAGAAAACTCTTAAGAGACTTGGGGGATTACAAGAAGAGTTCCGCCTTCTTGTGGAGAACTAATCAGAAGCTACGTCGTAAGGGCGTTCGTTTCCTAGGCTCAGAGAATTCGGAAAACATGGCGGCAAAAGCTGGTGCTTCGTCCAATTTTGCAGAGGAATCTATAGACTGGGACAGTGATACTAATGACTATCCAGGTTTACCGGCAGCACAAGAACCACAATATATGAATCAAACTTTTCGTGGTGCCAGATCAAATCAGAATAATAAAAAATGGGGCAGGGGCTCCTTTGAATCACAATGAGAGGACTATGGACAACAACAGAAACATTATCCATACCCTCAGCAACAACAGTCAAGGTACAAGAAGTTTAAAAGAAATTAGTGTTGTTAACGATTCTGCCTATGTTGTAAACTTATCGGGCTATGCCCTAAATGATCGTGAAGTGGCTGTACTAAATTTGGGTCTTAAGTTTTTTCCAACGGTTACTCCGCCATTATATATAATTAAAAAAGATGTGTTTTGTTTAGTGAGAAAGTTGCACATATGGAACATTTTCACAATAATGTGTATAAAGATAATGATGAGCAATGTCTTTCTGATGACACAGATGATTCAGATATGAGCTTTTATTCTTGTTGCTCAGATTCTGAAGCAGGAGGTGTTATAAATGCTTATTGTCAGCTAAATACGGATACTGTTCCCTATAAGTCCCAGTATATACCATCATTTAAACATGAAGGTGTCCAGCAGTTTTCAGTGATGGTAAACTATGCAATTGAGAACCTTACCGCTGAGTTTTAAAAACAAAAAAATAGAGTTAAGTATAACTTGACTAAAAATGAGTGAGATGCTTTATGCAACCTGAGTAACAAGAAGGAAATCATTTTTAAACCAGCGGATAAGGGGAATAAACTGGTCTTGTTGCATTATAAACATTATTTAAAAATGTGTTACCAACATCTTCATGATACAAATGTGTATAGGGTAATAAATGTTGAACAGTACCAACAGGCCATTATGCAGTATAAAGACTTACTAATGAAAAGGAACAGATTAGGTTATTTTTCGAAAAATGATGTTGAGAAGAAATTTGATACCAAAGGGTGTGTAATGGCAACATGTTATTGTTTGCCTAAGATACATAAGCATATGACTGACCCCCCCCCCCCCCGGAAGACCCATAGTGTCAGCTTGTAACTATTTTCTGAATAAAATAGGAATTTTTCTTCATAATTATTTGTTGAATATAGTGAAGAAACAGGCATCATATATACAAGACACCTTTGACTTCCTGAGAAAAATAAAAAAATATTTGTTGGGAACAAAATATGTACTGGCTAGTGATTGATGCCAATAGTTTATATACAAGCATTAAACATAAGTATGGTTTGGAGGCACTAAAATGTGCAATGGACAATGGTCCGGTGTCAATGTACATTATTGAACGTATAGATTTTTGCTTACAACACAATTTGTTTGAGTTGAATGGGACTTTATATCATCAATTACAGGGTTCAGCTATGGGTGCTCCATATGCACCCATGTATATTAATATTATGATGTGGTTGTTGGAAAATGAATATCTATATAAGGATGAATTTTTTATTAATAATGTTTTTTATTATTATAAATACATAGACAATCTTAATTTTTTTATGTACAGGGGGTATAAACCAAGTTGATACATTTGTAAATAAACTTAATACTAATAGATTTGGGCTGACGTTTGATTTTTCAGCTTGTGGTGAGCAAGCAGTTTTTTTGCATTTGAATGTAAAAGAACTTGTTGGTCAAAGTATTTGTACTTCTGTGCATAGGAAGTTTGAAGGCAATCATTTTCTTCATGGCTCAAGCTTCCAATCCCCTCATTTGTTAAGATCATTACCATACAGTGAGCTTATAAGAATTAAGACTTTGTAATAATAAGGAAGATTTAGAAGCTGGATATAATAAAAGTTTAAATATGCTTATTCAGGGGGATATGAACAAAAAATTGTAAGTGAGGCTTTGAGTAAAGTGAGGAAGACAAATAAGATGTATAGTAATAGAAGGGTGAATACACAAGAAAACAATCAGGCTGCAGGAGAAAATAACATGTACATGGTTATGACTTATGACCTACTGAGTGATAAAATAGTTCCTATTATAAAGCAAAATTGGGGCTACTTACTCAAATTTAAAGAATTTGCTGAACTGTGTACCAAACCTACATTCTCTTTTAGAAAAGGGTGTAGTATCAAGGACAGATTAGTACATACCAAGTTCCAAACCCCATGCCTTAGGGTATTAGATGCCCTGCAGGTTTTAGGGACTGTTCCGTGTAGAAAATGTATCTCTTGTCAATATGTTACACAAAGTTTTCAATATATTAATGGGAAGAAATTTAATGTATTATGGACTTTTTGTTGTACCACTGACTGGATTGTTTATGCATTAAAGTGTCCGTGCAACAAGTTTTATATAGGAGAAAGTAAAAGGGCTTTCAAGCTTCGCTTGCAGGAACATGTGAGAGATATAAAAAACTGCAAGCTTGAAAGCCCATTAGTGCAACATGTTTTAAAATGTCATAAGGGTAACCCGAGTGGCTTGCAGGGCACTATTTTACAGAAAATTGATAAATGTGATTATCTGGATGTTAAAGACAGGCTTCTGTAAGGAAGCCCTACTTATTTTAAAATTTGGAACTTTAAATCCTGATGGCTTGAATGCTTATTGTAATTGGAAAGTGCTTATTTAATTAATTGATACTGTAATTAATTGGTTAATAGATGTATTTGATTGTACATATAGTGTGAATCAAGTATGACAATTTATTCCATTGAAGGCAGTGAATGCTGAGGAGCTAGAACATATTAAATCTACTTTTCTTGGATTGAACTGGACTGTCATATTTAATTTTATTTTGCTGCTTTGCTGCTCTTGTGAGTGTGTTGTTCAGAGTTTTCGTGTGTTTCTTAGCTCATTAAAGCCTAATGATAGCTTCAGGTGTTTCTCAAGGTTATGGCACATGATGTCACTAGATGTCAACTGTAACACGCTCAAATTTACATAACTACAAAGCCATATAAACCATTGAAAGCTATGACCTTAAAGTTAACATGATGGGTAACACAGTTGCCAATGATGCTTGATTCTGTTTACAACAGCTGGGGAGATTTTAAGTGATGTTCATACACATAATTATGGATATGTGACATAATTTTTATACTTCTGTAAATATCTGAAAAGGGAAACCTATACATAATAATCCCAGCCTGGGACTGTGAGTCCCAGAGCATTACAACAAGAATAGCTGTAACTTTACTGTCATCGATGTTTTACTTAATTGGCACTTCCTAGACTATGTCTTTGCTGCATTGCAGAGTCTGAGAAGAGGAAGAAGGTTAGTTATATCCATTTTCCAGTATCTCCCCTTCTCTATATTGCTGCATCCTCAAGGTGGATATGCTTAGTGTGTACATGAAGGATTTTGCATCCTATTGAAGTTGCAGTGTGCTTGATCCTTTAAAGAAGAATGTTTCCATGTGTTGTGTGACTTTGCGAGTTACTGTTTTTTCAGCTTTCAGGGATTGTAGCATTTTAATTTAGACTAATCAAATGTTGAATGCATGACAAATGACTATTTATTTTCAACCCATCTTAACACCAAGTAACATGAACTGGACTTCCTGTTTTCATTTCAAAGTTCAAAACTCGATAAATAGAAATGTGTAACAGACTTTTATCGCCTCATAACAATGAGCTAGAAATAAATTGATTGAAGTTAGTTTTGTCTGCAGCAATTAATGTACCACAAGAAGGAAAGAAAGAAAGGCATGCACTGGAAGTCACTCATAGTATAATCAAAGAGATAAAGCACTGAGAAAGAAAAGAGTATGGATGGTAGCATTCTGCTCTCTTTACTACGCTCTGGTTGAGAGATGACAAATTGCTAAAATTATTATACTATACCCGAAAACCTGAACTTTGATATTACATGCATGATTGTACCCCCTGAAAATGTAAGAATGTAGAGCTGTTACCATTTTGTCAGGATATATTACTTAGCATGTATAAATAATAAAATATGGCCAGTCTCACAAAAGAGATATTGGCTTTGAATTTTTCATCCTGAAACACCTTAGTTAATTTTATTTATCCTAATTTCAACATGTGCAATACAATATTGCTTCTGTATTTTAAAGGGAAAACATTATATACAATAAAAAATACTAGCACTGCTTTTAGCCTATGTTCAGCATTCTAGAAAACATAAAATGTGTACATGACATTTTAAAACATTTTTAATTGCAATTATTTCTTTTCACTTCTGAGAAACTAGCCTAACTGGCAACAGCTCATATACTGCAACAGAGACTGTATTAGCAGTGACATTTATTTTTCCCTTAGTGAACGTACTTCATTAATGGATCCTTTCAAATAATATATACTGAAGTTTATAAAACTGATGTTGCTTGCAGGGATATTGTTTTTCTTATGGTAGTGTTTCTGATATACCATAATTATAAAAAGTAAAATTTTATTTTTTAACAAACACAGTTCTTTTATAAAAGACTGACCTGTACTTAATTGCATCCCTTCACTGGCAACACACAGTAACAGCCACCGTAATTCTGTATCTATACTATATGGGATATAATAAGCCCTGTGATGCATGAGGCAAAACAGGCCATACATAAGGCTCCCATGAGAAGGCAGTGACCAAGTGCTTCAACATCAGACAGCAGCAGCTCAACATACTACAAGGCTAAATCCATGTCAACGTTCAGTGATTGCTGTGAAATGCAGGACTTCAATTGTCTCATACTTGGAGATGAAATGTGTTGTATATTCATTTTGCAATTTATGTTATCTAATTACACTATAGATAATTTCTACTATGTGCTAAGATTGGAATCAAGGGTATGAATACAATGACATATTAGTCATTATAAAACAGAATAAAGGTTTGGTTTATACTGAATAACACTGTATTCATCAATATTAATGTAGCCCCTAAACCATGTATTCAAGAGTTTTACAGTTTTAATTACAACAAAGACTCCAAAGAATATTAGCATAATCTAGAATGTATGCATGTTTCAGGGGGGACAGTAAATATATAAAGACATTCATAGCAGATATTTAAATATATAAAATATTAAATACATAAAAACATATGTGTCTGTGTCTCCATATATATATATATATATATATATATATATATATATATATATAATATATATATATATATATATATATATATATATATGTGTATACATGTATATTTATATATATGTGTGTGTGTGTGCATATGTATATATTTTATCTGTTTACATATATATAACATGGTTGAATGTTCTTATTGTCAAACAATATTTATTGAAAAAAAATTACTAAGAATGCATATGCATATTAGTGAGTGCTAGTCTTACATACCAACACACTACACTGTTGGCACTCATGCAGCAAATGAAACAATAGGAAAGTATATCACTCTACTCACACATATATCAGATTCAATTCTTAACCAACTCTACTCTTCTACAAATACTAATTGCATTTTTATATGTGCCTTACCTACCAACAGCCACAACCCACCATTCCATATGCTTTTATATGGGGGTCAACTCCCCCAACAATGAGTAACCTGTGGAGGTTGAAGATTTAACCCTTAAGCTTCAGGGTTCCTATTAGATGACCGAAGATGTATTCTATCGAATATGTCTTGGTCGAACTTAAAACAAAGAAAAGGCAAAATAGCGAAGCAGCTTTTAAGCAAATTCTTTCCCAGGGAAATAATTTGCTTGGCCGATTCCATTACTTTGCCATTTTTGGCACTGTAGTGCGATCTTGGAGGTGGTATATTTAAGTAGGGGGTGGGGGGCACAGCCCCTCACTTTATGTAGTCTTTCAATTTTTTTTTGTTTTTTTTTTTTTTTGTTTT
>NC_056736.1:109062860-109122860 GCF_019279795.1 Protopterus annectens | reverse complement strand
TAAATTATATACAAAAAAACTTCTTGTGCATTAAGATACTTTATAGCAATCTTCTCATAAACAGATACTATTTAGTGAATTTTTAGTTCATGCATATAAATTATTCCCATTATTGAGTCATGCTGTATATAAAACCACATATGAAGAAATGTTTTATTTTGACACTTGAAAGAGATAACGGTAGGAATCCACCCTACCACAGCATTCATGATGTCATTATAGACATGAGTTTTCATTAGGATAATGGTTGTCATAAATTTAATTTAAACGGTGTAACAAAAATACAGAAAACTACAAGCACCACTTATACTCAGTCTGGGCTGAAGACAATTGCTTTATTCCATCTCGTATGGCATGTTTTCTTTTGTTTAACTGTAGTATATACACAGATGTACCATCCGCTGTCTGGTCTGGAATATTGAAATGATAGCTAAATGTTGTCTCTGACTTTAATATCAATGGATAACATTTATACAACATAATAACAAGTTTGATAATGCCAGCATGTACCTTCCTGTTCTCTTGAACTTTATAGATTACACTAACAGACCCTTTGGTACTACACTATTTTGCTTCTGGCCGAATCAGTCTGTAATAATTCATGATATGTTTCATGAGAATCTGCATATATTACCATTGACAGAATATTGCTAGTTACATTGTTCTTTGAAATTGTTCTGTATGGCTAATGCCTTTAGGGTATGCCTTTACTTGAGGTATTTGCTTAGGGAGTTCTTTGTTGTTGTTCTCTTTTATACTGTCAATATGCCTTCTTCAACAGCAGGCAGGTACTAACTGTAGGATGGAAAGGCTCACAAGCCTGTTAAAATTCAGCTATGATACATTTGGATTCAACAAAAGTGAAATATGTGCATGCATCATCTGTATTGAGCTTTATTTATTGCACCTGGGTATCATTTTTATGTCATTGATTTTGCTTTGTGCTAAGCCATCATAAATAATTTGGTGCGTGTGCTTTTATTATCAATGAGATGTATGTAGTTAGGCTGTACTGTCTAAAACCATGACATGGATTTTGTTTGAGGTAAATGCCCTTTCTAATTTTTAGTGTCTCATTTATTAATTTAAAAAGAAAACAAATAGAAACTAAATAATAGCTCAGTAATTTGACTGAGCAACAATCCAAACAGATCATAGAAATTCATGGATATTCTTCCATCTTCCTGGTAACAGGTTGATTGATACTAATAGCAAGCATGAAGAAAGAAGAACCCCCTACACGTGGTTTAATTTTTTAAATTAAGCATACCACAGCTTAAAACAATGCAGACATTAATAGATTGTTATAATGTGAGAGTACTATTTTGAAATGTTTATTTCATTTTGCTTATTTATTAATATTCTAAGTTAACTTGATACAAGTATCTCTTTTCAGAGTTATGCTTGAGCCTGGGTTTGACTAGGTAATTCAATATCACATCTAATGCAAGTGAAGGTGGGTAGAATTGATGCCAAGATTACAAAATGAAGCCTGTTACCTTCAAGAAGAAACACAGATCACAGCCTTAACCCCCTGAGGTGAATTTTGTGCATTTCAGTTCATATACATGCATACAAAGAAACAATAGATTTTTATGTTAAATGATGTTAGTAATTTTCAGTTTGTGTTAGCTCCACATTTGTAAATTTAAATATATTGGCAGTTTAGGTTTCCTTGATGTACCCAGTGAAGCAACAACCTCTCCTGAAACTTAACTAGAGAAAATAGACCTTGAAAGGGCACCAGAATTATTCAAAATATCCACTTCCTTGACAAATTCATCTTGTTTGATAGTTTTTTTATTTTACTTCTTTTCACATGCCAGTAGTGAGATATGTGCATAGCCAGTTTAATCCATGAAAGACAGAAGCAGAGAATTTACAGGAATGTATTCCCAGCAAAAAAACTGTTACTGACTTTTAATTATGAATGGTAGATGGTAGCACCTTAGGCAAACATGACGGGCCTAGTTACTGATTTTATTTCAGAGACCTGCACTACATAGGGTTAAGGCATCAGTGAGTGAGTGAGTAAGTAAGTGAGTATTAAACAGTCCCAACCACTTCTCTTTAGTTTAGAATTATAGCTGTAAGGAAAGATAAAGCAACCCCCCCCCCCCCCGCCAAAAAAAAAACAGGTCTAAGATACTGCCAGGAGTGTGTGGTATATGGAGCAGTTGGGAAGATGTTTGAAAGAAGGAGCAGCTATGGAAATAGACAGTTTTTTATTTTGCTTTGCTCATAACTATTTATCCTAGATGATGTTATTGCCATTTGGTCAGGTCCATTTGTTCGAGATAATGCTGTTGATTTCTGGATCCCATAGATCTTCCGAGAAGGTTTTCTCCTTTTAGGAAATTCATTTCTGAAACCTCATATTTAAATTTATTTCTCTTGCAAGAACAGATGTAATAGTGGATTTTTTAATATCTATTTTATAACTTTCTACTAATTTATGTATAAGATATACTGGCCTTATCCTCAAGAAATCCTGAATCTGTGCAATGAGATACTCACAGACATGGCTGCTGAAGTCACCATCACAAGAAACAACCTCAGGACTCTACACTCAAGTTGGAGCAGTACATTCTGTGCTGGCAGAAACTGAGCATGGGCTGTGTGATGCAGAATTAGTAAGCAGAAAAAAATGTGCTTCTGTTGTGCTGTTTCTGCAGATATTCTTCTTCTGAACAGGTTCAGAAAAGACACATTCAGAACAGGTTGAGAAGAGACACAGTCGGACTGGATCCAGAGAATAAGGAATCACAACAGCTTCAAGAAAAGAGAGGACGATAGGGAATAAATATCTCTTGCCTTTGAGGGTGGGTGTCAGATGTAGTCATTGAGAAAAGGATGTCAGGAGGGTAGTAACGCTCTGATGTGAAACAGGCTGCTTCATCTGCTGCAGGTCAAGAATCGTGTGATGAATTTTAGGAAATGGGGTGTGAGGATGGACATCTCAGTAAGAAACTGGTGATAAATGATGCAGAGAGAGAAAGAAATAGGAAGGAAGTAGAAGTATTTTGCTCCGCACAACTTATTTCACATATAAAAAGTAACCAGAACATGTGTCTCAGATTCAGGTTTTCTTGTTTTGTTTCTTCAAGGTTCTTTTATTTTTCATAGTTCTCTTCACTACTGCGAATAGTGTTAATGTTTTGGCAAGTCAATTCCAGATTAAATCCAGATATCATATTATATTTCTCTTATTCAATAATTTACATTTCTTTTTCATGTCATTCATAGATTCCAACCTGAGTACAAATAGGATGATTGCAAGAAAGATTATACTTATTTTTGTTATTTTAGCAACATTTTTGCAACTTTCTATTTTTGACTTACACTCAGTTGCTTGACGTAAATGAATCATAGTGCTTGAGCATAATTGTTTAAGATAGAAGCTGTTCATGTACTATTGGTGACTCCATGTAAGAGCAATTTATCCGTATTTGAAATATATGGTATTTCCTGTCTCTGAGCTTGCAGGTTCCAAGAAAAAGAGTTTAACTTTTTTAACAATTACAGATAATTATGTTTCTAAAAAGCAGTGTCTTTGAAAACAGAATTATTTATTTAAGTATGATGACCAGAGAAGTCCACTGGGCCATGACAAGCCCGATATTGCAAGTTACATGTCACATGTTACAAAAGAAAGACATAGTTCATACAGAAATTTTAAATACTTACAGAAAAATAAACACTTACAGGAAAGTAAACATTTTGTCATAGCAGCTTAGTAAGTTAACATTTTAAACATGCAGTTACTAGCCCTTGGACCGAAGTTCTGCTGTGGCGACCCCTAACCGGGAAAAGTCAAAAGACGAAGAAGAAAGCAGGATTAGGTAAATTAAACATTTTTCAGAAAAAAATAAACATTTTGTCATAAGCTCTTAGTAAGTTAACATTTAATCATATAGATGATTCTAGCCCTTAGTAGGGTAGGTGAACATAATGCATGGAGAAAGTACCCATATATTTGTATAGGAAAGTATAGTACAATAGAATAGTAGAGAGAAAATCAGTCCCTGGTAGGGGAGAGATTGTTTCTGGTTGAGATGAAGCAATAGTAATGGTAATTGGTACTGATTTCAGTGCAAGGTAGAGAGGGGGGGGGTTGAGAATGGGTTTATGCTGGAGCGTGACATGGGCATTCCCAGCATGTAACCTATGTTGTTGACTTTGCCTTGGTCATACTGAAAAGGGACATTGGACCAATGTACAGGCTAAAATGGTAAATAAATGAATAAATAAATAAAATTATTTATTTATTTCAGTTGCATGATGAGTACTACAGTGGCTGCAGCTGTATCTGTCACTCAGTTCTGTGGCTCATAGCTCAATAATTATGCTAATGAGCCAATCTGGGGTAAATGTCTCTAAATAACATTTTTTTGCAATGAGAAACTGCCCAAAAATGCACTCTGATACTTGTCTTTTTCCTGCACTTGCGTGAATATCCATGAAGTGTATTCAGCATGTATGGATGGGTCACTGACCCCAGTGGGCATTTAGATATATTTGACATTTGTCCATGGCCCATAGAGTCATTAAAGAGCACTAATGCAAACATATGTGGGTACTCCATACTGCAATCATTTATATCATCATGTCTTCCACACCCATACATCACCCTTCCACAGTATATATATATATATATATATATATATATATATATATATATATACACACACACACACACACACACACACACACACACACACACACACACACCACTATATAGTGGCATCTCATAAAGTCACTAATGAGAACATATGTGGGTACTCCATACTATAGTCATTTATATCACCATGTCTTCCACACCCGTACATCACCCTTCCACAGTATATATATATATATATATATATATATATATATATATATATATATATATACATACACCACTATATAGTGGCATCTCATAATGTCACTAATGAGAACATATGTGGGTACTCCATACTATAATCATTGATATCATCACGTCTTTCACATCCAGTCATCACCCTTCCACAGCATGTATATATACACCACTATATAGTGGATCTAGTGGCATCTCATAACATCAGTAATGAGGACATATGTGGGTTCTCCATACCACAATCATTTATATCATCATGTCTTCCATACACATACATCACCCTTCCAGACCATGAATATATACACAACACTATATAGTAGCATCAAATAATGTTGCTCTACCCCTGTGCCTGCATTTGTGTATCACATGCTGATTGTAGCATATGTCAACATGAATGAGCTGTGATATTTCTTCACTGTGAATTGTGAAGTGGCCATGGCTTCTAAAGGCACTGAGGGCATTAGTACTCCCAGTTTGTGTTCTATACAATGTACAAAGACAAGTAGGAGTACCTGCTTTGGAGCTCTTATGAGGATCTTGAGTATAAGGTGGATGCTTGCTACAGCCTGCCAAGGCAGTGACAGCTGTGACTAGTATGACCCACACTGGTGAACAGTGCGGGCACCACAAAAGTGACTATGGGAGGCATAACTTAGACATTCTCCATTTCTTCCTCTTCCACATCTTGGTACATGGAAAACACTATATGATCTGGTTAATCCTTATATTCTGGATACTTCAAGATGAGCTCGATGAACATATTGAGGAGTAAAGACTATCCTTGCTGATAAAAGATCATATACATCCCCATAATGATCACTGATCTCCATAAGTTAAGGGTAGACTTATGAAATAGCATGATAGGAACTAGGGTTCATTTATTACAGGTGTGTCATTCAGGAAATACACATGAATTTATAAGAAAATAACATATTTTACAGTCCATTTTAATCTGCGTTGCATTCAGATGGTGTACTGTTAATGATATATAACTTCAGCATCTGATTAGTGGTATCCAGGCTGTAGGTATTTCTGTACTGGGTTATTCTAAGCATTAGTAAGACTGAACTTTGTTGGTCTTTAGGCAGTTTTATATTCATGTTCTCCTTATATGTTTATCTAGTGCTGGAGTTTTGGGAAGTTCTTTTGAGGAACAAGTCTTCTTCAACAAAGCAATCAATGTGTTTTGATAATGTTGTGCAGTAAATACAGTTTTCCTATATATATTCAATGAACATTGTGTGTTTTTCCCCATTCCTGATTCCTTGATGTTATGATTGGTTGTGTGATTTTTCTATGTAGATAATTACAAAGCAAGGGTGCAGTTTATGCATCTGTACTGTTCACATTTGCATGGTGTTTCTGCTTTCTACATGGTTCTATGACATTGTAGTTAGTATATTTAAGTAAGTGTTGGGGGTTGGGGTAAAGCCCCCCTCACCCCAAGATGGAGTATCTTTGTGATTGGTTAGTTAACCATTGAATGAATTGGGTGTAAAACTCATTAGTACAAATATTTCTTAAATCCTTCAGTTACAAAGTTATGACCAATCTTTCCTTGTTTAGGCATTAGTGCAAAAGACAAAATCAAATGGTTTCTCACTGTCATCAAGGATTCCATGTCAAAGCATGGCTCCTAAGCCACAAGGTAAGGATCATTTCTCTGTCAGCTAAATAATCAACAACACATCAGAAGACTGAATAAAAATGTTCAACTTTTGAAATGTTATTTCCTTTTCCTCCCCTGCATATCTTCAATAACATGGGATCAACTGTGAATTGCACCCATGTGCACACATTTGCCCACTAGAATGGACACACCCATATTCTCTTACCCGCAGTTCACATATTTGAACTGCTGATTAAACTCAGGTCATCTGAGCTGGATGCTAAGGATGGAGCTGCCAGGTAAGAGGAAAAGACGAAGGCCTAAGATAAGGTTTATGGATGTGGTGAGAAAGGACATGCAGGTGGTTAGTGTGACAGAACAAGATGCAGAGGACAGGAAGAAATGGAAACAGATGATCCACTGTGCCAACCCCTAACGGGAACAGCTGAAAAAGAAGAAGATTTCCTTTTCTTTTTCACATAACCACAGTACATTGTAGCATACCAAACAATACAAAGAGATTTAACAAGGTTGTCATTTTTGGTAAGAACTACTTACACCCAAATATGTTTTCATCTTGGTAACACATATAAGCAATATTGCCTCTCCTCTTGGTTTTAATTTGGTATTTTCAGTTACAGGAGACTGAATAAGAACTTGATGTGGATCTGAAGAGCCTCTAATTACAATCAGCTAGAGAACAAATATTAGCGGTGGTTCCCTTTAATGTAGCCAGTCTCATTTTAACACAACTGTGTTTATTAGCACATATTAAAGCCTCGGATTCAGAATGCATGTGTTTATTTTTTCTGAGTTTAAAGGAAACATTTCCTGCAGGCTTGATTTAATCCTTCAACTACTAAGACAGAAGTTTAAATTCAGTTCATTAAATGTAAGGTTCTTTTTAGATATATTTTAAAGGTTCTCCTCTAAATACTTTCATTATAATGTCACTTGGTTGCAGTTGCATCATAACTTCTCTGAATTTTGTTTCACTACAATCACACTACTCCCAGTACCTGTCTTATAGTTCACAAGCTTCCCTTTTTGTTACATTTGCTGTGGGAATAATTTTACATTTTTTCCACATTTAGATATTAATCTTCACCAAATTGGAAGATTGCTATACATGTACTCCACAAGTAAAGTTAGTCATTCATTCCTCAGTTCATTTCCTAAGAGTTATATTTCTCCACCTATAGTTTCTATTAAATGAAGTGACTGCAAGACTGCATTTAGCAAATCTACTGTTTTCATTCTTGCAGGGAGTTTTTTTCCCACTGAGGTTATGTGAGCACAGAGTTAGAATATTTAAGAAAGAATGCATGCAGAGGGCTTCATCACTGCAATACAAATATTAGATACATTTTTATTTTAGATATGGCACATTTTCTTGATGCTTCGACATTAATGGTTTTGCATTTGGAGTGTCTTATGCTGACTCCTTCCAGTGGATTTATATATAAAAAATGTTTGGCCTGCATTCTCTTTGCTCATTTCCTCAGCATGTGTTAAAATGAATAAAAAACGTCTTGCATCTTTTTCAGAACTTCTTAAAATGCATATTTTCTTACTATTAGAGGTTCTTGCAGATTTCCCAACTTTACTACACGAGTGCTCATTCTATTGAATTTACACGCAACAACTGTGTTCTGTATCTCAAGGTCACTAGCAAATGTAACACTCTGTCTACTCTGGCTTGCACATCATCTACGTTTCTGTTCATGTAGGGACTATGATACCTTTCTGATTCCCATTTTGAATCTGTAAGCTTTTTTTTTATTTCTCCCCACTGCGGCTGACTATTAGCTTCTCTGAGAACCTCTCATCATTCATCAAGTCTACTGAAAGCAATAAAGCTTCCCAAGACTTTATCTGACCCATGGTCAGGGCTGATGAGGAAATTGAGGCACCTCAGGGCAGAGTCATACTGCTGCCACAGGCAACATATTGCTATGCTCTTAAGTTCTCTCCCTCACCTGTATACATCCTTTCATAGATGTCCAATGGCCATTCTAATGTATAGTCTCACTTCTGTGGTGATTCAGGAAATGCTCTGGCACTGAAGTGGTTGCAGTGGGGCAATCCATACATACCCTTTCATAATTTCAAGGTAATTCAATTCTGGAGTATTGCAATACTTGATTTTCAAATAAACCAAGTATCTACTTCCCTAAACTTTCATATATTTAACTTATGAGCCATTTGTCACAGTTGAAGAACTGGCCATCAATGAGTGACTGTGAGTAGCTTTACAGTGTTCAAAGCCAGTGTAGTAGTTTAGAGGGACAAAGCCCTGGCTATAGCTCAGATGACCTGAGTTTGATCAGCAGTTCAAATGTGTGAACTGCTGATAAGAGAGTCTGGGTGTGTCCATTCTAGTGGGTAAATGTTTTTTTTTTATGATAACTGCACTTTTCACATTTTGATTTAGTATTTTGTGGTACATATCTATACATGTTCATCATCTGATTTGACATTTTTTTCCAGTTTCAGAGAATGGTCATAAAGCATTCATCCTAAATGTTTTGATGAAGAGACAGGGTTCTTTTCTTGGGCATCTTCATGTGTTGCTGCTTTCTTATTTGTAAATCTTGATCATTCATTGTTAGTACTGAAGTAAGATTAAATTCATTTCCAAATAATAATCAAGATCCTGATAATTTTAATTTGTTGCAGTGATGATTTGTTCAGCCTTAGTCATGGCTGAAAAGGTTCCACTTAGCATGTTCACTTAGCCAGTAAACAAACAAGTAAATAAAATAGAAATTAATTTGTTACACAAAGAATTATATCTTTTAACATTTGCTGTAATATCTGTCTACAATTTTAGCAGAAGACGATGTCTAAAAATTCAGCCACATACTCAGTCACAGCTTCAGTAAGTCTTTTTGCAAGACAACCAAATTGTAATCTTTGCATTGTCTTACTGGTCTGGTAGTCAAACTGATTTTTAACAATATTAGCACTTTTAAACATCTTTTTTCCACATAAACTTGTCAAGAAAGTCACAGGCAAACTCCAACCGATGTGTTAGTTGCTTTTAATCAATGCACACTTTCGTTTGGCTCCCTGGCCAAACTTCCTCAGACTGTAAAAAAGTTTCATCTAAAAACATTCCAATAAAATATAGCATAGCAAAATCACATGCTTTAACACCACCAATGGTAGTGCACAGCCCTCACATTAAACAACACAATAATTGTTAGCACCTATCCGCCCTTTACGAGCATCCATTACTTGCCTAAGAACAAACAGTAGGCGGATAAATCTAACCTCACATTCACATATTTTAAAAACCCTTTTAGATTAGGCATTTAAAATGCAAGATAAATCTGGCAGCAATAAATCAAGTGTGGATGGAATCACTACCTAAAATAAATCCTATAAGAGTTAACATATCAAGCAGAGGGAGGCAAAGCCCTTACATAGGTACTTTAAGGATGCATCGGTCACAGAAAGGGAAAATGTCACCATCTTGTTGAAATTTTATAAACACAAACTATCGCATTGGTATAACATTTGGCACATTCTTACCATTTAGTCTTACTGCCAATGGCCCCATTTAAGCTGGATGGCATATATGGACCTTCATAGTGGCTCTTTTTTATATATATAAATAGCTCTTTTTCAGCCAGTTTACCCATTTCCAAAGATAACTGGAGTTAGCGCAATAAACGTATACAACCCCTCCTTCACAAAGTTGACGTGACGGCAGGCCTCTCTTCTCAGAGCTCCGCCCATAAGAACTTGCTCGTAATCAAGTGGCCATGTTGTGTTGCCTTAAGACTTATCAGTCAACAGCAACAACAAAACCTACATCACTCCTCAAGAAAATGCTCATCCATCAGAGCAATGAGCGGAAATAACAAATACATCAATTTAAAAGCTAGAGCTATCATAGTGAATGAATACACCTAGTCTAAGCAGCGCTCTTAGTATTAGCGCTATAATCAGAGAAACCTACTAGGCTAAATAAAGTCAATCAAGAATGTAAAATAAGATAGAATGACATAAAACAGAACCAGAGGGTTCCCCATAAATTGAAGGGGTAATGGCTTATCTTATATCACTTTAGAGTATAGTAGGCACAAAACAGTGCTAACTAAACTACCAGCTCACACATTACAACTATAACATAGAGCTAAACTAAATGTCCACATGATGGTACATGGGTATCAAACAACCATATCCAAACATTGAATCTACTACAAATTTGTTAAATCAAAAGTAACATGCATAAACATTTTATAGAACTAACTTATGTAACTATATTATGATATATCATATGCTATGTGTTTAATGAGCTCATATAAGGGTGCTCTTAAGATAAAAGTAACATGCATAAACATTTAATAAAGCTAACTTATATGACTATATTATAATATATCACATGCTATGAGTTAAATTAACTCAACAGGGATGCTCTTAAGGGACAACCCTATGTTCACCTTAATTTATACATTACATAAAATGCATTATCTTCCCAAGCTTTTCAACTTTAGGACACATTTAGTCGAACAAGCATCATTCAAAACTGGGTATTTATGGGCTTCGAGCCTGATTTGCCAAAGCAATTCTAGTTCTTCTAACTTTAAACTCACAGAGCCACCTCTTATATTGTGTGTAACACAATCAATTGCTGAATATTTAAATGAATGGCCTGTGAAACATGAAACATGTTTCTCTAAGGCATTCTACATCTTGCTCTTGCTAATTGCATATTGGTGCTCATAGATGCATTCGCGAACATACTGGTCCATTTTGCCTATATAATAGGCAGGGCATTGTTGACATTTAGCAAGACAGATGACCGCCTTTGAGTTACACTTAAATTTGTGCCTAATTCTATATCCCATACCATTGATGTGGAACAAATTAATAACTCCTATGTGCCTACAAAAATTGCATGCCTCACATCTAAACATGCCGGTAAACTTAGGTTTCCTTATTATATTTCCTTCCAATAGGTTCTTCAAGTTAGGACCCCTCTTGAATATAACTTTCTGTGGACCTCCTATTCTTCTCGCCAAATCTGCATTGCTATTAATTAGGTCCACATTTTTATTTAAGATATACCTAACCATCTCACTATCCATGTTAAAGGTAGTAATAAGGGACAAGGAAAGGCTGACTACCCTATTTGAGGTAGATTCCCCTATGATGGTTCTCTGTTCAATTTCTCTAGTGGGGCTACTCCCACATTGAACAGTTAGGCAGACAATGGTAATGGAAATGTAGGCCTCCAGTGGTTTGATCCAGTTTACTGAAAATAATTATAGAATAGTAAAGTACTACAATACAATACAGAAGGAGCGATATAAGTTATTTGTAATGGTAATTTGGAGGTAACATAAGAAAATGGAAATTTACACACAAAATAATTTAAATGGAAATGAATCCCCCTATCTATACTAAATTAATGGAAGACTGCAGAAGACTGAGACCTTTCATCTGTCCTTAATTTGGAGGAATGTTCCTTCTATCAGGTCTGATTTTACTCCTACACATCGTATACCTAATTTTGGATACATGTTCCTATTTTTGGACTTGATTTACCTCTTCGCACAATTTTCAAAATCTTCCTTGTAGTATCTATTTTTTTAAGTTGTCTTGTACACAGCAAACCACACTACATGACCAACATACTGGTGGCACCAATAATGTAAAGAAAAAGGGCACACATCTTACATCTCCCTTTTGTTTTCAGACAAAAAATAAATCACCTTGTATAGTAGAATTTTGCAATACAGTTGGCCAATTAAATTTTATAGATTTTACATAGTCTCTTTAATAATGTGCATATATTTTCCATGATTTTTGTCCTTGTTTTTTAAACATATTTCTGAGTAGAAGCCCATTATTCCTACTAGAAATCACTCCCCTTTCAAGTATTTAAATTTATTGACAATCCTACTCTATTCCATAGTGCCAGAATACAAAAGTGCCCACCCCGTTTCAGTCTATTTTGCTCTTTTAAAAATAGTGGCTCTCCACTAAAACTTAACTTTTTAGACAAGTTACCCACTTTCATATCTAACTGCTTAGTGCACACTGCAGTGTTTAGGATAAACCATTCTTTTTCATCTTACCTTTAAGCATCTATTGCAAGACCACCAGTTATCGGAGACCCCACCTTCTGCCTCTCAGTAGTCATCTTGGGATTAGTGCTTCTGTTTTCTCCTGGTGAGAGAAGGAGTGCAGTGACATTATTTCCTGCAGACTGATGATCACCAGAAAGCATAATAACTGCTTTATAGGTGATAACTTGGAATCTGTGCTTATATTCTGATCCTGGTGACAAAAGGAGCAGAGTGCATTGATTCCTGGGTCTTTCTGGTTGGAGAGTGAGTGTCTCTGCTTAACGTATCTGGTTGGTCTGGTTGCTATTCAAGGCATCTACCAGAAAAAGGCTACAAGCCTACAGACCCTTTTATCATCTGGGACAAGGCTGTGGATCATCAAACGGGCTGTGGCCTGCTTCTCTTCTTGGAATTGGTGCTAACGTATTGCTTCTGGTGAGAGAAGAAGCAAAGGAGTATTGTATCAGAACAGAGTGAAGCTGTGGTGAGACCAGCATTAGTAGTAGCCAGGCAGTAGCCATTCATGAGACTCCCCTCTTTTCATCATTCTTGACACGCTAATTCTTTGTTTTCAGTAAGTACTGCTTAATTTCTTTCTAACTTTAGAATATCTACCTAAATACTTCATCCTTAAATTTTCAGGGTCTACGTATTAGTTTCACCTCAAATGTTTGGCAGTGCTCTGTACAAACTCAGATACCTTGAGTGACATTTTTCCTGTAAAAGCACAATTGAAATTTCTCCAATATCTAGTTGCACACAGGACAACTAGTTTGCAGTGACAAACACTGTCCACATAGTTACAAACCGGATACTACTGACAGTGATTGATATTCTCAATCCAACAGTCTAATCAATAAAAAAGGGTCTGTTGCCATGGATATGAACTTTCCTACTGTCTTCGTTACCTGCTTGGTGGATATGGGCATCCTGAGGCAATGTAGAAATTGCCTCTTGTTCACTGACAACCAGTTAATTCTCAAACTAACTGATACGGTATGTGAGAGATGTATTTACATAATGTCACTGGAGGCAAAGCTCTCACATAAAACTACTCCTAAAAAAACTACTCAAGTCAGTAGTGAGGAGAGTTATGTGCTATTTTGTATACAAATGTCATGCTAATTAGATGTCCAGAATTTTGGCTGGATGTAACTACTTTTCAAGGTACTTTTATTACAGGTTGAGAGGTACAATAGGAAGTCCATGGTGTGGAAGTAAATGCAAGATAAGGAGATAAGGATCTGAACTGCAAAACAAGAACAAGGGAGAATGAGCGAAGGAGCAACAGATGACAGTTTTTACTGATTAGAATATTTTGGGAAGTGATGTTCTATAAACTTAGAAATGAAACATGGACATTGGAAACCAGAATGACTTCTTACCACAGTTGTCAGATTGTGAAGACCCCAGGCTGGATAAATAGAGCTCCACCATAATTGCAAAAGGTACATTTTAAGATACAATTCCCCAGGAAAAAAGTATTTGCCCCCCAACCCAATTATAGAAATCCTTGCAAAGTATATACTCGTAGTTGTACAGCTCTACATCAAATAAAAGCATAAGAAAAATATTTTTGCAGAGTGATAAGATCCTGCAGTCACACTTGGGGGCCTTCAATCCTACACAGATTCTGCCACAGTGTAACTGATTGTTTCTCACATTTCTTCCTCACTCCGCTTCTTGGTTCTACCCACTCCATTCGCCCTGTAGGCTCACTCCATTCACCTGCCCTCCCCCAAATTCAACTCACCCCCATTATCTGTACATTTATACATCCCCTGACTCCTCCCCACCCCACCCCACTCCATTCCAATCACAATAAACCTAAAACAAACCCCAACCACATACAAATCTTAACATCACCCAGCAAACTACCCATCCTACAATGCTCTACATATCATCACTCCCTATAACTCCATTTACCCTACTAATCTCTCTCCTGTCATATCTATCTCACATGTTTTACCAACCCTTACCATAACTCTCACAAACACTGCACTGCATCATACCATCAACCTCACTTCCCATCCTACTCATCCATCTCACATGAACTATTTACATCTAACTCAACCTATCTATTCAAACATAAACTACTCCTCTCTCCACCTCCCTGTACTCATCTCTTAAATGTCATACCAGAAAATCACTAGACTCAAACAACCCAAGCTACCCATCCCCAACACACTGCCTCACTCTACTCTTCCACCATATATCTCTCTCACTTGCCGGTGACATCCACCCTAACCCCGGACCCATATCTAACATTAATCTCACCAAACTCTCCACTCAACCCACAAAACCAAAGTCCATTCACCTCACTACACTTAATGCACAAAGCCTTAGAAACAAAATCCCTAACCTCCATGCCTGGCTCTCTCATAACCACCCCAACATAACTGCCATTTCTGAAACCTGGCTCAAATCCTATATAAAAGATAATGAAATACTACCACCAGGTTACCAAATCATTTGCAATGACAGACCCACAAAAAAGAAGGTGGAGTAACCATAATTGACCCCTCTTCCCATACCATAACTCCCTACACCAATAAAATACCAACTTTTGCCAACGCTGAAATTATAATAGGTTTATTAAAAATAAACAATCACAAGTCCATATGTATCACTGCCCTCTATATTTCCCCTGGTGATAACATCAAAACACTTGAAAACATCCTATCCTGTTCTCTTCCAACATAAAAAATGAAACCTATATCCTTGTGATACCAACATCAACTTGACCACTATTAACTCTGAAACCCCTTCCCACACAATCAACCCGTACAATTTCTCCCAGCTAATACATTCTCCAAGAAGACCAAATGAAGATGGTACTGCTGGAACTATCATTTACTGTATATTAACAACTCACCCAAACTTATTACCAAAGCTGGAATAATACCAGATCCTCTCAGCGATCACTTAACTGCCTTCGCTGAGCGGCACCCATCTCCACTACAAAAACACCACAATCGCATCCAAACCTGCAACCTCTCCTCTTTCAACCCTCTAACTTTCTCAGAATGCCTAAAGCATACTGACTGGTCCCCTCTAAAAACCCTTCCTCTAGATGATGTTGTATTCTACTTTAACCACTCATTCCTAACCCTCCTCAACCAGAAGCCCCCCTCAAACCAAACGCATCAAAACCAACCCCTGCCCATGGTTACCAAAGGAAACTAAATTAGCCATGCACCAAAGAGATAAAAAATGGAAACAATATCAAAAACAAAAAAAACCTACATCCTCCTAGAGTTTAAGCAACTTCAAAACTCCACAAAAAAACTAATAAAGACCGCAAAGCCCACTCCTCCAAACTCCAGTCCTTGCACTCAACAAATCCCAAAACATTCCGGGACTCCATTTCATCCATTCTGCGCCCTGGTAATAAAGAAAACCCCTGTCCAAACCCGAACCTCTCCGACCTTGAAACAGCCACCGAGTTCAACTCATTCTTCATAGACTGCATAGCTAAACTATCCACCTCCTTCCCACCCTCTCCTCCAGACCCAGACCCTCCTGCCCCAAACAGCACCCCAAGCACCTGCCTTCCTCCACACCCTTCTGCCTCACTCACATTCCTACTAGCATTATAAAAAGACTTCTCCTGAAACTCAAACCCTGTTGCAATGCACCCAACAATCTTCCACTTACCTTTCTCAAACAATCTGCAGACAGAATTGCCTATCCCATCTCTATTATTATAAATATATCTATACAAGAATCATACTTCTCTTCTACCTGGCGCCATGCTTACATCATCATCCTCCACAAAGGTGGCAAAAATACTGGCACCACCAACTCCAGGCCTATTGCCATCCTTTCTCCTCTTTCTAAAATACTAGAGAAAACGATCCAAGCACAGCTGATGACACACCTATCCCTAAACAATCTCCTCTCTCCTACTCAACACGGCTTCCGCCGTGGCCACAGTACCATAACTGCTCTTCATTCCTTTCTTGAAACCATCAACCTTGAATGTGACTCAGGCAAATCCATATCAACACTATTCCGAGATCTGTCAAAGGCCATTGACACCATCTTGCACACCCACTCATATCCCAACTCTCCACCCTACATCTCTCTCCCACCACCATAGCTAGGTTTTCCAGCTACCTGTCCAACCACCAACAAGCTGTCCAATGGAAAACTTCAACCTCCTCTTTTCTACCCACTCCCACAAGTGCCCTACAAGGTTCTGTTCTTGTTCTTCTACTCTCTAACCTATTCATTAACAACTTTCACCACTCCATCTCAGAATCATCTGTCATCCAATATGCAGATGACTCGACTATCATCTGCTCAGCTTTCTTCCCCTCTGAGCTCCTAGCAAAAACCCAATTAGCCTTCTCCAAAACAGAAACCTGGGTGCAGTCCAACCATCTGGCTCTAAATGCAAATAAAACCAAACTAATGATTTTTTCCCCTACCAAAAATTTCATTATTGACAAAATCTCATTCACCATACAAAGCCAGAACAACACTACCCTTGAAATTTGTTCCCAACACCAAGCTTCTCAGTATCATCATTGATGAAGAACTAAAATTTGACACCCACATCCACTCCACAATGTAGAAAACCCACCAAAAGATAGGTCTCCTCTACAGGTACAACCGCTTTCTTAGCCCCTCTACCCATCAAACCCTTGCATCCACTTTCCTGCTCCCCTCCCTTATATATGGTGCCCCTCTGTTCACCAATCTCCATCTTGGCCTACGATCCAAACTCGAATCTTGCTACCACAAGATCTGCAAATTTGCGACCAATTCAAAAAGCTCATCTCACCACTGCCACTTCCTCCTCACTCACATTTGGCTTGAACTACTCAACTACCTCATTTACTTACCATTCCCTACAAGCTCATCTTTAAACCTGCCAACTGCCCATTTCTCACTACATCCTTAAAACCCTATATACCCAACTTCTCACTCAGATCCAAACCCCAAAATCTCCTTCAGGTCCACAAACCAACACGGTCTCCAGGCCAACTACTACTCTCCTACTCCTTAGCTAAATAGTGGAACTGTCTCCCCACTCACCTACGCAACCTACCAAACCATACAAATTTCAAATCTCAGCTATTCTCTCTCTGCTGATTAATTACAATGATAGGTAACAGAAATGACAAGATGAAATTCATAAATATGTTGAATTCAATGATGGGTAACAGAAAAGGCAAGAATAAAGTCAAAAAATTGTTAAGTGCTACACTTTTGACAAAAGGAAGAGAATGAAGTTAGGAGAATTCCTTATGAACATTCTAAACCACTGCAACTGAGATTTGGTACGTGTACAGGGGATACTGTCGGAACATGCTGGAGAATGAGTTTGATTGCAGTTCTACTCTTACTTTAAAAGATAAAAGGGCTCATTTAGACAAATGGGTGCAATGGAGAACAACCATTTGACTGATGTCCAAGACACATGTATGTTGGAAGGGCTGTTAATATGTCATGAAATGTACTTTGATTGTGCTTTGTCACTGCATAAGGTGGATTTGTAGGGGGTACAGTGCATAGGCCTTGTGAGTAGACCACAGACTGAAAGATTTACAGTGTTGACTACCCTTTGTTTTCCTGTGTATTATATGGGTGTAACGAACTGCCAACCTTTTTTTGTGGTATCAAGAGCAGTTGGAGAGACAGTAGGGTTTTGAAGATAACAGTCATTGTCTTTCTCTTATTCAGTGAATGTTTGTATGAGAACTTGGGCTTTGTAGTGGGGTTACAACAATCCAATAGCATAATATATGTGTTTCCTCACATTTCCAAACCAGGATACCTGAAATGGAGAGGAAGAGAATGGAGCAGTTTCCCCAGGCAGAAAATGATATTGTGCTGCAGGCCCTCTGTGAACATGGTTGGCAGATACTCCTTATAAAAAAGAATCACCAAGCCTTCTGTCATGTGCCTGATGGAACCTTGTTTCACAGGTCAGTGCTATCAGTGGCAATAACCCTGCACACTTGCAAGTACAATGTAGGGCCACTAACATGATATAGCATGCCCGCAACAAGATAACCCACTTTGCAGAGGAGCAGAGAACAAAATATGTTGGGGGGTTCTACCAAAAAAGTCACAACCAACCACCAAGGATGAGTTCCTAGCATCTCTGTCCAAGGTGGCCTAATAGTTCCATCATAATCTTTGGCATATTTGACCTTGGTGCAGAACTTTACTGAGCATCTCATCTGTCAGTGAGCAATGTCCTGGGATGGTATTAATTATCTTGCATATATACCATGTAGTGTAGCCTGCCAAAGTCAGAACAATACTTGCAATGACTATAACCATTTTGTTCTTCCAGGAACACTCGGACTTCATCTACAACACTTGAGTGCAAAGGTTATGTGGCCTATACATTTTGTATGTCAGTCTGTTTTATAGCTGTAGCCTCACTGGGATTTAGATGTATGATGAGAAAGCAGTGATGTGTTAGGGTCCTGCACCATGAATGTTGGCATGCCTAAAGTTGGACAACTGTCTAGACATGATGATGGTGATGGCTGCCACAGAATGGAATAGTCTGCAGTTACGGCGGTGCTGCCGGGTACATGTAATGTGATGAATATGTGACCTCCCCCTTCCTCAGATACAGCTTTTGCAACCCACTCCTCAGTCTCAGAATATCACAGTAGGATAAGAGGTGGCCAACACAGCATCACTGGGTGTACCTTCTTCTCCTGCAGCCCAGACATTGGTGGATAATAATAACTCTCATGATCATGAGGAAGAAAGTAGAGACCTGCGTACCAGTGGCAAACAGTGTCTGGGTTTCCACCCAGCACTTTAGGTCAGTGCACCATGGCCACCACAAAACAAATGACCAGGGCCATCATATAGAAGCAGCCTGATGCCACTATAGCCATTGTAGGGCTGATAGATTTGGTACATATTCTGCAAAATGACATCAGACAAAATCTTGCCCATTTATTCACCATTTTTGAAAGGCACAGTGAAGAATCTGTATCAACCTTGTGGCCACTCCTCTTGTATTTCTGGTGGGAAAGCCCAACATGATCTGAGAAGAAGAAGCCTAGGTCCCAATGTGCCACCTCCTCCATACCTACTAAACGTGTTGAGGGTACTGTTGGACACTGTGGATACAGATGAGATGTACATGCTGAATCCATCCATGTCCCACTACACACACTCACAGAATACCCAATCACTATGGCAGCTATGGATTATGTTAATGATGTATCCCAGTGAAGTTGCCTCCATGAACTGAGATGTGCACTGTTGCTGCAGATACCTCCTGGGAGTATCCTAGACCTGTCCCACAGAGAAATGGACAGCACACACTCACATACCCATCACCAGTAACCACCTCTACTCAAGCACACTACAAAAGAGACACTACTCCTTCCCTGGCACCTGTCTCCTCATCTCTCCACACTCATCAAGCCATGAAACACACAGTCCCTCAGAACAGTACCCCCTACATCACATACGCCTTAGTGTGATATAAGTGACTTTGGTATAATTAGCAGCCCAAGTACTGGAGGCTCCAGGCAGGGAGGGGGAGAACTGAAGAAATGTAGCCCCTTATCTGACTGGGGGAGATGGAGGGGGAGGGATTTAGCTGCTCTTAGGGGCACAATTGGTGATATAATATGTATGGTAGAAACTATAAAAGTCACTGCTCATGATGTACAAGGAAGGCTGTGCATGCACGTATAAATTCCAGACACATGCAATCCCTAGTGCCATTTTGTAGAAGCAGTCAGCGAGTGAGCATATATGATTGCAGTTGTTAGTTTGTTATATAAGTTACTTGAGTCATGGTCAATAAGCCTCTGTAGTGATGTTTTGTATAGAATAAAGCTGTTTAAACAGAACCCACGAAGACTCGTTTATTCATGTACTAACATGAAAGCGACATGGTGTCAGGACCAGGATGGAAGAGTGAAGAGCATTTGGAGCCATGAAATGTAAAGATGACAGCAAAGGTAAAACCAAGAGAAAAGAGTACAAACATAACCAGAAAGAATCAAAAGTAATGAGAAATAATACAAATTGTTTACTCGATGTGAGAGAAGGCAAAAGGGGCATTACAAGGGCACAAACCGCATTATCAGGCAAGCAGAAAGTACAAAAATGTTTTTTAACTAAAGAAAATCTTTAATATAAAAGCATTTGACAAAATTATTGACAGTAAAGCACATAAACGTTTAAGGTAGAACAAGTATGTTTAAGGCAGAACTAGGCATCTTTAGAGTAAAACGAGCACAAGAAAAGTATGTTGGGCATAAAAAAGGGCTTAAACGAGCAAAACAAATATAGTAAAAAATGAGAAAAGGGCACAATAAGCAGAAATAAAGCAAGGTGACTGCTTGTGTTTGGGCAAGGTGCTGTGTTTGGGCATAACTATGACTTCATATTGTATCAAGGGCGTAACTAAAGTTATTCTAAGTATCTCAGAATGTGTAAAAGTGCTTACAGTGTGTGCTTATTACTGTGCATGCATTTCAAAGAGTTTATTGTGTGCAAGGTGCAACTATTTCATGCAATCCAGTCAAAGCATAGCTATTTTGAAACGTTCTTATGCTGGGGTGTCTGTTTGCAAAGTGCTGCCATTACAGAGTGCTTCTTGTACTGTAAAGAGTTGCATAGATAGGGACCGGCATTTTGGAGACATTTCAGTGTGCTGTATGTAGTCATTTGCAAAGTGCAAATACTTGAAAAGCTATTAAATTTTGGGCAACAGAAGTTTGATTTATTCACATTGTACAGTTGCCTGATATATTTTTTTACATTGATAAAAAAGTATTTCTTACAAAAGATTAGAAGAGTATTATAGTGCTTGTGAGTTACTCAGTTGCATCGCAAAGTTCTCAAATGTTTCTTAAAGTGATGACTTTAACAAGTGATGGCGCATTACTTTATCATTTTTGCCTTCACCAATTCTGAAAGTATAGCGAGTGGTGATAAATGACTTTAGCATTTCTACCTTTACCAATCAAAGATTCCGTAAAATATCGAAAAGTCTGAGAAATTATTCCATAAAGCTCCATAAAGCATCGAAAAGTTTGAAAAGGCTATTCCACAAAGTTCCATAAAGCATTGAAAGACCGAGAAAGTTATTTCGTAAAACACAGTAAAGCGTCAAGAAATCTGAAGTTATTTTTCAAAGTGCAATAAAGTGCCAAGAAGCCTGAGAAGTTTATTTGGCAAAGTCCAGTTACTTGAAAGTACTACAAGTTTGTTCATTCACATAATTACGATAAGCTCAATGAAAGAAAGTATAAGTTCAGAGCACAAAAGCATTAAGCAAGTTGTATTTATGCCAGATACCTATGCACGTGTGTGTGTGTGTGTGTGTGTGTGTGTGTGTGTGTGTGTGTGTGTGTGTGTGTGTGTGTGTGTGTGTGTGTGTGTGTGTGTGTGTGTGTGCTCATGCTTATTTGCAAGACCCTTTGCTGGTATGTGTTAATATGGCAGAAGGATTTCAAAAACCCCAACCACTTGTGTTTGATCAGAATATTGCAGAGAACTGGAGAATATTTGAACAGGAGTACAATATTTTCATACAAGCAGTTTATGCAGATAGAGATGTGTGTGCCAGGGTATTAATTTTGTTAAATCTAGCAGGCCATAGAAAGAAAGCATTCATTTGTATATGCACCAGCAGTGTATGAAGATGAAGGTGCAGACCGCCATATTGTTGTGCAAACTGAATCAAGGGAAGACCCCGAGTGTTTGAAGCGTAACTTCAGAGAAATGTGCAATCCCCAGACAAGTGTTATGTTAGAGCGGCACTTGTTTTACACAAGAGATCAGAAACCAGGGGAAACATCTGTGGCTTATATAACTGATTTAAGAAACAGAGCTAAAATGTGTCAGTTTGGTGATTTGAAAGATGAGTTGATAAAGGACAGACTTGTGTGTGGTATTAGTAGTGCTGCAGTGAGGAAGATTTTGCTTCATGACAGTGATTTGACTTTAAGCAAAGCAACAGAAATTTGTCAGATCCATGAGGTGACATAAAGACATACAAATGTGCTTGCAAGTGACAAAAGCATGGTTTCAGTGAGCTCCTGATCGAATGTAGATAGTATGGAACATGTCGCAAACAGGAACAGGCTAAACACGAGGCAGCCACAGGGTTTCCAAAGACAGTACAAAGCTCTCCAGAAAGCTCTAGAAAAAGGGCAAGCTCTACTGCCAGCTCAGTCCAATACAAACTTGAGTCAGCAAAACCAAATCTAGCTTTATTGTTAACTGTCACAATTGTGGTGCAAATCATGAGTCTAAAAGAGAAAAGTGTTTAACACATGGTCGGCAATGTAACAAGTGTAAAAAATGGAATCATTTCCAAAAGTTTTGCAAATCAAGTAAGCCTCACACAATTGTAAATAAAGGTTGCATAAAAAAGCAAGTTGATCAAGTAGAGCCAAAATAGTCAGCTTTCTATGTAGATGGTGTATCGGTGCTTGGAGAAAGAGTTGATGCATTAAACTTATTATCAAGGAGTGAAGTGTTTTGTACGGTTTGGATTACTGGAAGATCCACAGAGCTCAAAGTAGACACTGGGTCATAGTGTAATGTTATATCATCAGACACATTTGCAAAAGTGAGAATCAATGGACAACTCAATGTAACCAGCAGTGCGAGACTTGTTGCTTATGGAAGTGAAGAAATTCAGACCGAAGGTTCAGTAATGCTTTCATGTTATTTGGCCAATAACTGTTACAACTTGTTATTCTAAGTATTCCGACAACCAGTGCTGTCTTTACTGGGTCTCAAAGATAGTTTGAGAATGAATCTGCTTACTGTTACTAAAGATGTTCATGATGTGAGTACAGTTCTGTGTTCCAAATTTTCCAAAGACATTTTCTCAGGGTATGCTGATGTTTTCGTTGACAAATTGGGCAAACTTCCAGTTGTGTATTCCTTGAAGTTAGACCCTGAAATCCCTCTAGTAGTCAGACCAGCAAGAAGAGTTTCAATAGCAATGCAAAATAAAGTTAAGGCTTAGCTGGATAAGATGGTACAGTAAGGTGTTATTTGTCCAGTCACAGAACCAATAGAATGGGTGTCATACATGGTAGCCACTCACAAAAAAAGCTCAGTCAAAATCAGAATTTGCATTGATCCTAGAGATTTGAACAAAAAGCATTAAAAAGACCATACCATCCAATGCACACAGTTGAAGAAGTCGCAGCTCTAATATCGAATGCCACTGTATTTTCTGTTTTGGATGCAAAGAGTTCATTTTGGCAAGTGATCCTTGACTGTGAATCCTCATTTCTAACTACTTTTGGTACTCCATTTGCCAGATACAGATTTCTAAGGATGTCATTTATAATAAATTCTGCAAGTGAAATCTTTCAGCGTGCAATGAAACAAATTTTTTTCAGGTTATCCTTGTGCCATAATAGTAGACAATCTATTAGTTGTAGGTAATGGTGAAGCAAAGCATGACAGAAACCTCAAGAAAGTTCTAGACAGAGCATGTGAAGTAAACTTAAAGCTCAGTCCTCTGAAGTGCAAATTTAGACTTCCAGAAGTTACATTCATAGGTCATTTATTTACAAATATAGGCTTGAGATCTGATCTGACCAAACTAATAGCTATCCTAGAGATGTTAGCACCAAACAATGTACAAAGTTTACAGCATTTTCTGGGTATGGTCAACTATTTATGCAAATTTATACCATACTTCAGTGAGTTGACAGCACCTTTAAGAGAGCTAACACAAAAACGTTGTATGGTCATGGTTGGATCATCACCAGAAGGCATTTGATGACCTTAAGCAGAAAATTGCCACCCCACCTATGTAAAGATACTATGATGTGAATAAACCAGTTGCTCTTTCCTGTGATGTTTCAAAATTTGGTCTTGGCACAGTTATTCTTCAAGAGGGCAGACAAGTAGCCAATGCATCTAGCACACTAACTCAAACTGAGATGCGTTATGCTCAAATTGAGAAAGAGCTTTTGATGATAGTATTTGCATGTCCCAAGTTTTGTGATTATATTTATGGTCAAGATATCCAGATTGAAACTGATCATCACCCTCTAGTTACTATTCTAAAGAAGCCTATGCATTCTGCTCCAGTGAGATTACAAAGAATGAAGCTCAAGTTGCAAAAGTACAATTTCAAAACGGTCTACACTAAAGGTAAATTGCTATAGCTGGCTGATACTTTATCCAGATTGCCTAGAAGTACAACGGAACAGCTTGATGCAGAGAATTTTGACTTTGATGTAATGTCAGTGAGTAGTTTTTCCACCACTAGACTTGATGAGCTGCAAGATCACACTACAACTGATCCAATTTCACAAAAGCTTAATCACTACATCAATGCCGGATGGCTGTCCAAGCAATCTAGTGTATCACCTGAGGTGCAAGCATATTTTCCTTACAGAGATGAATTGTTGATGGAAGGTGGAATTATTTACAAAGGTCCTAAAGTTGTTGTTCCTAATTCCTTACCGCAAGAATATATTCAGATTTTGCATCATGGTCACCCAGGTTTATCATCCACTAAAAGAAGGGCAAGAGAATTAGTATTATGGTCTTCATTATCAAAAAATATTGATAGCGTTCTTCTTCTTGTTCAGTATGTAATAGTACCAGAGTGCATTTGCAAAGAGAGATGCTTCAGCTAAGTCCAATTCCTGAACTACCTTGGTCTACAGTAGCAACTGATACCTTTGAGTGAAACAATCAACACTATTTGGATTTGGTAGACCCTTATTCCAATAGATTTGAGATTGATGTGCTACCAAGCTTAACTTCGACAGCTGTTATTACTACGTTGAAACATCATTTCTCAGTTCATGGTAGTCCACACAAACTTTTTTTCTGACAATGGTACTCAATTCACTATCCAGTTGTTTCAGAAATTTGCAAAAGAATGGGACTTTGTACATGTCACTAGTAGTCCTGAATATCGTCAATCCAATGGTCTAGCTAAATGAGCAGTACAGAGTGCAAAACAATTACTTGAAACATCAAATTGGGACAATACCAATGTATTCTTGAATTTGCTTGATCTCAGAAATATACCTTGGGATGATATTCTTGGCTCACCTGCTCAAGGACTACTTCCCAGACAAACTAGAACTACACTACCCATTTCATCACGTTTGTTACAGCCTAAACCTAAGTACAATAAAACCATCAAGGCTCAATTGTTTAAGAAGCGTAATATCCAGAAATGTAGTTATCAAAGATCAAGTATATTACTTTGTTCGCTGAGGGAAGGAGAGATGGTACAAATTCAGGCAACAAAAGGTTTTGATCAAATAGGATAGATTAGAGGCATCTGTGCCGAGCCAAGATCCTATTTGGTAAGCTCCAAGGGTGTGGAGTATAGGAGGAATCGCAGGCATCTTCTTCCTGTACCAGAATCATCATCATTGCAATCACAACATTGTATCTGTGATGCAAGCTTTAAATCAGAGACTGAGTCAGGCATTGTTTCTAAAGCAGAATGTGTTCAAAAGTTTGATTCTGTTCCAAAAAGTGATTTGAACATTCTACAGGTCAACCATTTTGCAGAGACTGTCCCGGTTGCTAAATCTACTTCCCAGTTTTATGTCACATGCTATGGACGGGTTTCTAAGCCTAGTGTGAAATACGCAGCAATGTGGACTTGATTGTGTGTGAATATATATGTGTGTGTGTGTGTGTGTGTGTGTGTGTGTGTGTGTGTGTGTGTGTGTGTGTGTGTGTGTGTGTGTGTGTGTGTGTGTTTGTGTGTGTACACTTAGTATTGTATAATTAGTGTCTGCAGATTACCTGTAATTTCTGCATGCCAAATAATCTCATGACAAATTATATGCTCTATTTCTCAAAGAGGGAGGATGTAGATCAGAGTGTAATGTGTGTGTGCTATATCTTTAAGAAGCATGCAAGGCTGTGCATGCATGTATAAATTCCAGACACGTGCAATCCCTAGTGCTATTTTGCAGAAGCAGCCAGAGAGTGAGCATGTATGATCGCAGTTGTTAGTTTGTATACAAGTTATTTGAGTCATAGTCAGTAAGTCTCAATAGTGATGTGTTTTATACAGAATAAAGCTGTTTAAACAGAACCCATGAAGACTCATTTATTCATGCACCAACACAAAAGTGACAGAATATAAGGAATCCAAGTGGCAGATTAGAACAAATGTCCCTGGATCCTACGGTTTAAATGATGGTATTTCACTTGCTTGCTCCCTTAAACTCATGGCCTTCTTTTGTGTTTTGCACTATATGATATGAGATCCCCCCAACACACACACACATATACACACACACACACACACACACACACACACACACACACACACACACACACACACACACACACACACATGCTTTTCTTCTTTTTTCTTTGTGATGGGGAACATATCTCAGGAAAATTACCACAATTATTTTGCGAGTTCATTTAAAACAACTATGTTAAAATCATGCAGATAAGTTATGTGGGTGGAATTTTATTCCAAGGCTTTTAAGTTTTAATCATTTTTAAAGTTTGAACATGTAACTTGTTTTTATGTCACTGTGTCTTTAAGCTGGCCGTTGGCTACCTTGTATTTTTCCCTGGCTTTTGCATTTAAATATGACATCTTTGTTTGAATCATTACTCTGAGAAGTCCCTTGAATTTTTGGAATAAAAGAGCTAAGGTTTTATTGTTTTGCACAATAAACAAAGTTGTTATTGTTACCTTGGATTCTACTTTCATTTTACACTGCCTTTGAGCCTATTGAAGTATACAGCTCAGCAAGCTCCTCGTGGTGCCCTGCAGAGTCCTACAAGTGGCCGAGAGACAAAAGAGAGACTTTGGACTTAAGTATTGTCTTTGCTTGTTGTTTCCCTGAAACGGTATTTCCACCTAAAACGCGGCTTTTCAGTGGTTCTGTGGATCCCTAGTGATATCTGCATTGCTTACTGTACTTATTTCTTTTTTGCACTTGAAAAAAGTTACTGTTTTTTGTTTTTGCATTTAAGTTACCTGTAACACAGTCGCAGGCTACACACTCAACTGCGCTAGCCTCCTCTGTGTATTTAAAGTAATTTAAGCTCTGCATTTCTGTTGTTTCTGAAAAAAAAAAACACAAAAAAACTCCTTGTTTTCCCGCCTTTCGGAACTCATCTAG
This sequence comes from Protopterus annectens, assembly GCF_019279795.1. NCBI lineage: Eukaryota > Metazoa > Chordata > Ceratodontiformes > Protopteridae > Protopterus > Protopterus annectens. Next base: position 109,095,212 of record NC_056736.1, on the reverse strand, counting down.
TCCAGTTTTCAGGCTTTGCTGAATCCAGGACTGTGGTAAAGGTTCCTGTGTTGCCCATATCATACTTGGATAGTTAGGTGGCTTCCTTGTTCACTGTGAGAGAGGGAACTCTGAGCAGCCTATCTGTCCCTGTAGGAGTGGTCCCAGCCCAGCAACTTGTAGCTCATTGGCCATTTTGGGCTAATTTCTATCCTTTTGATCTCCCTGGTATAAAAACCGCTTAGCGTGGTTTTGCGTTTGTATACAGCTCAGCAAGCTCCTCGTGGTGCCCCGCAGAGTCCTACAAGCGGCCGAGAGACAAAAGAGAGACTTTGGACTTGATTAAGTATTGTTTTTGCTTGTTGTTTCCCTGAAACTCTAATTCCGCCTAAAATGCGGCTTTTCAGTGCTTCTGTGGATCACTAGTGATATCTGCGTTGCTTACTGTACTTATTTCTTTGCTGCACTTGAAAAAAGTTACTGTTTGTCGTTTTTGCATTTAAGTTACCTGTAATACAGTTGCAGACTACACACTCAAGTGCGCTAGCCTCCTCTGTGTATTTAAAGTAATTTAAGCTCTGCATTTCTGTTGTTTCTGAAAAAAAAAACACAACAAAACTCCTTGTTTGCCCACCTTTCTGAACTAGTCTAGTCCAGTTTTCAGGCTTTGCTGAATCCAGGACTGTGGTAAAGGTTCCTGTGTTGCCCATATCATACTTGGATAATTAGATGGCTTCCTTGTTCACTGTGAGAGAGGGAACTCTGAGCAGCCTATCTGTCCCTGTAGGAGTGGTCCCAGCCCAGCAACTTGTAGCTCATTGGCCATTTTGGGCTAATTTCTATCCTTTTGATCTCCCTGGTATAAAAACCGCTTAGTGCGGTTTTGCGCTTGTCTATAGCTCAGCAAGCTCCTCGTGGTGCCCTGCAGAGTCCTACAAGTGGCCGAGAGACAAAAGAGAGACTTTGGACTTGATTAAGTATTGTTTTTGCTTGTTGTTTTGCTGAAACGCTAATTCCGCCTAAAAAGCAGCTTTTCAGTGCTTCTGTGGATCCCTAGTGATATCTGCATTGTAGTGATATCTGCATTGCTTACTGTACTTATTTCTTTGTTGCACTTGAAAAAAGTTACTGTTTTTCATTTTTGCATTTAAGTTACCTTAACACAGTCGCAGGCAACACACTCAAGTGCGCTAGCCTCCTCTGTGTATTTAAAGTAATTTAAGCTCGGCATTTCTGTTGTTTCTGAAAAAAAAAACACAAAAAAACTCCTTGTTTTCCCACCTTTCTGAACTAGTCTAGTCCAGTTTTCAGGCTTTGCTGAATCCAGGACTGTGGTAAAGGTTCCTATGTTGCCCATATCATACTTGGATAATTAGGTGGCTTCCTTCTTCACTGTGAGAGAGGGAACTCTGAGCAGCCTATCTGTCCCTGTAGGAGTGGTCCCAGCCCAGCAACTTGTAGCTCATTGGCCATTTTGGGCTAATTTCTATCCTTTTGATCTCCCTGGTATAAAAACCGCTTAGCGCGGTTTTTGCACTTGTATACTGCTCAGCAAGCTCCTCGTGGTGCCCTGCAGAGACCTACAAGCGGCCGAGAGACAAAAGAGAGACTTTGGACTTGATTAAGTATTGTTTTTGCTTGTTGTTTCCCTGAAACTCTAATTCCGCCTAAAATGCGGCTTTTCAGTGCTTCTGTGGATCACTAGTGATATCTGCATTGCTTACTGTACTTATTTCTTTGTTGCACTTGAAAAAAGTTACTGTTTGTCATTTTTGCATTTAAGTTACCTGTAATACAGTCGCAGGCTACACACTCAAGCGCGCTAGCCTCCTCTGTGTATTTAAAGTAATTTAAGCTCTGCATTTCTGTTGTTTCTGAAAAAAAAAAAAAAAAAACTCCTTGTTTTCCCACCTTTCTGAACTAGTCTAGTCCAGTTTTCAGGCTTTGCTGAATCCAGGACTATGGTAAAGGTCCTGTGTTGCCCATATCATACTTGGATAATTAAGTGGCTTCCTTGTTCACTGTGAGAGAGGGAACTCTGAGCAGCCTATCTGTCCCTGTAGGAGTGGTCCTAGCCCAGCAACTTGTAGCTCATTGGCCATTTTGGGCTAATTTCTATCCTTTTGATCTCCCTGATATAAAAACTGCTTAGCGCGGTTTTGCACTCGTATATAGCTCAGCAAGCTCCTCATGGTGCCCTGCAGAGTCCTACAAGCGGCCGAGAGACAAAAGAGAGGCTTTGGACTTGATTAAGTATTGTTTTTGCTTGTTGTTTCGCTGAAACGCTAATTCCACCTAAAAAGTGGCTTTTCATTGCTTCTGTGGATCCCTAGTGATATCTGCATTGCTTACTGTACTTATTTCTTTGTTGCACTTGAAAAAAGTTACTGTTTTTTGTTTTTGCATTTAAGTTACCTTAACACAGTCGCAGGCAACACACTCAAGTGCGCTAGCCTCCTCTGTGTATTTAAAGTAATTTAAGCTCTGTATTTCTGTTGTTTCTGAAAAAAAAAACACAACAAAACTCCTTGTTTTCCCACCTTTCTGAACTAGTCTAGTCCAGTTTTCAGGCTTTGCTGAATCCAGGACTGTGGTAAAGGTTCCTGTGTTGCCCATATCATACTTGGATAATTAGATGGCTTCCTTGTTCACTGTGAGAGAGGGAACTCTGAGCAGCCTATCTGTCCCTGTAGGAGTGGTCCCAGCCCAGCAACTTGTAGCTCATTGGCCATTTTGGGCTAATTTCTATCCTTTTGATCTCCCTGGTATAAAAACCGCTTAGTGCGGTTTTGCGCTTGTCTATAGCTCAGCAAGCTCCTCGTGGTGCCCTGCAGAGTCCTACAAGTGGCCGAGAGACAAAAGAGAGACTTTGGACTTGATTAAGTATTGTTTTTGCTTGTTGTTTTGCTGAAACGCTAATTCCGCCTAAAAAGCAGCTTTTCAGTGCTTCTGTGGATCCCTAGTGATATCTGCATTGTAGTGATATCTGCATTGCTTACTGTACTTATTTCTTTGTTGCACTTGAAAAAAGTTACTGTTTTTCATTTTTGCATTTAAGTTACCTTAACACAGTCGCAGGCAACACACTCAAGTGCGCTAGCCTCCTCTGTGTATTTAAAGTAATTTAAGCTCGGCATTTCTGTTGTTTCTGAAAAAAAAATCCTTGTTTTCCCACCTTTCTGAACTAGTCTAGTCCAGTTTTCAGGCTTTGCTGAATCCAGGACTGTGGTAAAGGTTCCTATGTTGCCCATATCATACTTGGATAATTAGGTGGCTTCCTTCTTCACTGTGAGAGAGGGAACTCTGAGCAGCCTATCTGTCCCTGTAGGAGTGGTCCCAGCCCAGCAACTTGTAGCTCATTGGCCATTTTGGGCTAATTTCTATCCTTTTGATCTCCCTGGTATAAAAACCGCTTAGCGCGGTTTTTGCACTTGTATACTGCTCAGCAAGCTCCTCGTGGTGCCCTGCAGAGACCTACAAGCGGCCGAGAGACAAAAGAGAGACTTTGGACTTGATTAAGTATTGTTTTTGCTTGTTGTTTCCCTGAAACTCTAATTCCGCCTAAAATGCGGCTTTTCAGTGCTTCTGTGGATCACTAGTGATATCTGCATTGCTTACTGTACTTATTTCTTTGTTGCACTTGAAAAAAGTTACTGTTTGTCATTTTTGCATTTAAGTTACCTGTAATACAGTCGCAGGCTACACACTCAAGTGCGCTAGCCTCCTCTGTGTATTTAAAGTAATTTAAGCTCTGCATTTCTGTTGTTTCTGAAAAAAAAAAAAAAAAACTCCTTGTTTTCCCACCTTTCTGAACTAGTCTAGTCCAGTTTTCAGGCTTTGCTGAATCCAGGACTATGGTAAAGGTCCTGTGTTGCCCATATCATACTTGGATAATTAAGTGGCTTCCTTGTTCACTGTGAGAGAGGGAACTCTGAGCAGCCTATCTGTCCCTGTAGGAGTGGTCCTAGCCCAGCAACTTGTAGCTCATTGGCCATTTTGGGCTAATTTCTATCCTTTTGATCTCCCTGATATAAAAACCGCTTAGCGCGGTTTTGCACTCGTATATAGCTCAGCAAGCTCCTCGTGGTGCCCTGCAGAGTCCTACAAGCGGCCGAGAGACAAAAGAGAGGCTTTGGACTTGATTAAGTATTGTTTTTGCTTGTTGTTTCGCTGAAACGCTAATTCCACCTAAAAAGTGGCTTTTCAGTGCTTCTGTGGATCCCTAGTGATATCTGCATTGCTTACTGTACTTATTTCTTTGTTGCACTTGAAAAAAGTTACTGTTTTTTGTTTTTGCATTTAAGTTACCTTAACACAGTCACAGGCAACACACTCAAGTGCGCTAGCCTCCTCTGTGTATTTAAAGTAATTTAAGCTCGGCATTTCTGTTGTTTCTGAAAAAAAAAAACTCCTTGTTTTCCCGCCTTTCTGAACTAGTCTAGTCCAGTTTTCAGGCTTTGCTGAATCCAGGACTGTGGTAAATGTTCCTGTGTTGCCCATATCATACTTGGATAATTAGGTGGCTTCCTTGTTCACTGTAAGAGAGGGAACTCTGAACAGCCTATCTGTCCCTGTAGGAGTGGTCCCAGCCCAGCAACGTGTAGCTCATTGGCCATTTTGGGCTAATTTCTATCCTTTTGATCTCCCTGGTATAAATACCACTTAGCTCGGTTTTGCGCTTGTATACAGCTCAGCAAGCTCCTCGTGGTGCCCTGCAGAGTCCTACAAGCGGCCGAGAGACAAAAGAGAGACTTTGGACTTGATTAAGTATTGTTTTTGCTTGTTGTTTCCCTGAAATGCTAATTCTGCCTAAACTGCGGCTTTTCAGTGCTTCTGTGGATCCCTAGTGATATCTGCATTGCTTACTGTACTTATTTCTTTGTTGCACTTGAAAAAAGTTACTGTTTGTCATTTTTGCATTTAAGTTACCTGTAACAGAGTCGCAGGCTACACACTCAAGTGCGCTAGCCTCCTCTGTGTATTTAAAGTAATGTAAGCTCTGCATTTCTGTTGTTTCTGAAAAAAAAAAACACAAAAAAACTCCTTGTTTTCCCGCCTTTTTGAACTAGTCTAGTCCAGTTTTCAGGCTTTGCTGAATCCAGGACTGTGGTAAAGGTTCCTGTGTTGCCCATATCATACTTGGATAATTAGGTGGCTTTCTTGTTCACTGTGAGAGAGGGAAGTTTGAGCAGCCTATCTGTCCCTGTAGGAGTGGTCCCAGCCCAGCAACTTGTAGCTCATTGGCCATTTTGGGCTAATTTCTATCCTTTTGATCTCCCTGGTACGGTTTTGCGCTTGCATACAGCTCAGCAAGTTCCTCGTGGTGCTCTGCAGAGTCCTACAAGGAGCCACGAGACAAAAGAGAGACTTTGGACTTGATTAAGTATTGTTTTTCCTTGTTGTTTCCCTGAAAAGCTAATTCCGCCTAAACCACGGCTTTTCAGTGCTTCTGTGGATCCTTAGTGATATCTGCATTGCTTACTGTACTTATTTCTTTGTTGCACTTGAAAAAAGTTACTGTTTCTCATTTTTCTGCATTTAAGTTACCTGTAACACAGTCGCAGGCTACACACTCAAGTACGCTAGCCTCCTCTGTGTATTTAAAGTAATTTAAGCTCTGCATTTCTGTTGTTTCTGAAAAAAAAACACAAAAAAAATCCTTGTTTTCCTGCCTTTCTGAACTAGTCTAGTCCAGTTTTCAGGCTTTGCTGAATTCAGGACTGTGGTAAAGATTCCTGTGTTGCCCATATCATATGTGGATAATTAGGTGACTTTCTTGTTCACTGTGAGAGAGGGAACTTTGAGCAGCCTATCTGTCCCTGTAGGAGTGGTCCCAGCCCAGCAACTTGTAGCTCATTGGCCATTTTGGGCTAATTTCTATCCTTTTGATCTTCCTGGTATAAAAAACGCTTAGTGCGTTTTTGCGCGGGTTTGCGCACCGCGCAGCGCTGTTTAGCTTCGATTAAACTATTCCAGGCTCCATGAAGTCTGCACTTCAGTTTATCCCTTGAAACTTGATACACTTCAACCCAGCACTAGAAATAAGGCAGATTTAGACCGGCACTTACTAAAACTCACTAAAACTAGCACTAGCTTACAGCTGGCACTTCAGCCCTATACTCAGGAAGTATAAGGCTCTTTACTCATCCAATCAGCAATACAGTTCCAACCATCTATTCATGCATGTTCAAGGGACAGCTTCAGATGTACTCTCTGGTCCAGCTATTGAATCTGGGCATCCTTAGGCAATGTTACAATTGCCTCATGTACACAGACAACCCCCTCCTCCTCCCAACCAACACAAACATATGTGAGAGATGCAGCTACACAGCCAAGCTGGAGGCTAAGCTCTCTCAACCCACGACTGGATCATCCAGTCACAAGGAGAAGGGCAACACTAGTACCACATTATCAGACTCACGTAGACCAGCCATAGCTGCACCAGCAAACAACTCTCGGAAATATGCAAAAACATATTCGGAGGCTATAAATAAGAACCTGCCTAAACAACAGAGACCTCCTAAGCATACACCCAAGCAACCCCCACCCCACAACAGAAACCAGGTAACACATACTTCACAACGTCAGTGTGCCATGCAAAAACAGCCCCTAAGGCTAAATAACACACATAACACACTAGTAATTGGTGATTCTATCATCAGGACACAGTCGTCCCACTCACTAGACTGAACAAGGGGAAGGTTACCGTAAGCTGCCTGTCATGTGATAGAATCCGCCACATAACACATGCACTCAGGTCAATCCACAACAAGTACAGATATGACTCTGTCATTGTACATGTTGGCATAAATGATCTGAGATGTACCTCCCTGGACTACATGAAAAGAGACATCGAGGAGCTCCCTGACCATGTAGCCAGGTTGATATGACTCTGACTCTGAGTAGCATCCTGCCCTCACCCAAAATGATGCCAGCATACAAAGAAAAAATGATCAGTTTCAACAATTGGTTAAACTACTGATGTCATTCAAAGGGGTCCAGTACTTGTCAGCTTGGGACGACATGCTTGACAAGCCACGTTGCTTCGCCAGAGACGGCTTGCACCTGTCGCCCCTGGGCTTTTGAATACTGGCCAAGACTCTTGCCGCCCGAATACTACCTTTTTTAGGCAAGGCTCAAAAGACAAACCCGCCTCCATAAACAACAATAATAAACAAAAACTGAGAGTAATGCTGCTCAACGCCAGAAGTCTAAACCTCAAAATGCACGCACTCGAGGCTCTCCTTAGTATGGAAGAAATTGATGTATGTGCAGTGACAGAAACCTGGTTCAAGGCTCCAGAGAGCACCCCAGCACTACCAGGCTATAACTCCTACCATACCTTTAGGTTCCAAAACCAGGACCAGAACACAAAATGAGGGGTGTGTCCATATTCATCAAGAACACCCACACCTCCAGTCTAGTAACACAGCACGCAGAATCTGAGACCATCCAAGTGCAACTGACAGCGGGTAAATTGACTGTTCAATTTATAGCTTGCTACAGATCTCCCAGCTTGTCTCAGGACCCTCACACAGCATTCTTGAGAACATTAGAAAGTATGAAGATTCTACCCAACACTATGCTACTGAGTGACTTCAACTATCCAAACATTGACTGGGAAAACTGGTCAAGCTCAAACGCCCTAGCCCAATGCTTCCTTGAGTTTATAAACTCAAATGCCCTGGAACAGCTGGTCACCACTCCCACAAGAGGTGACAACATACTGGATCTGGTCATCACCAACATGGGGAACCTATTCTCCACACCTGAGATAAACGCATCATTGGTAAGATCAGATCACAAACTAATCACACTGGACATCCACATCCCAACCCCCCCCCCCAGTCAAGGAAATCAAGGTAAAAAACTTCTCTAAAGCCAACTTCACACTCCTCAAGACTGAGGTGGGAAGTTTCAAAGCTCCCAATCAAATGGAAAATGATGACCCATTGGCAGAATCCTTTACAAGTGCATTATATGAACACCTTCAAGAATGCATGGACCAAGCCATCCCGAGTAAAACCAAGACCAACTCCTCGAAAAAGAGGAAGCCAGTCTGGTGGACGTCGGCCATAAATAAACTTTACAACAGAAGGAGGAAACTCCTGCAAGATAGAACAAAATCCCAAAATAAGAAGGCATCTCTGATTAACATCAGTAAAAAACTGCGCTCCCTCATTAAATCATCCAAGGTCAACTTCGAAAGAAAAATAGCCAATGACTCTAAGGATAACCACAAGGCCTTCTTTAACTATGTCAAGAGTCTAGGGGCAAACTCTCAGATATGCTCCGAGCTAGTGCATAATGGCCATAAATACACTGAACCAACCGACATTGCCAACATCCTGGCTGACAAGTTCAGTGCAAACTTCACCCCCCCTCTCCACCAAAGGGGCTAGCACCCATCCCAGAAGAATGTGCGCTCCAGATATCTCAGACACACAAGTAAAGACAGCCCTTGCAAAGGCCAAAAACACAGCATCAGTGGGACCAGATGGTATCCCAGGTTGTGTCTTACACGAGCTTCAAAATGAACTAACCCCCCATCTCAAAACACTATTCAAACTCAGCCCCTCTACAGGCTATGTACCCAAAGAATGGTGTACAGCAACAGTCGTACCACTCCACAAAAGTGGTGCCACAACTGACCCTAGGAACTATAGCCCTATAAGCTTGACTAGCTTGGTCTGCAAAGCCATGGAACGCATTGTCATGCAGCTCATTAACAGGGACATTGAGAACCTCCAGACACTGGACCCCACCCAGTTCAGCTTTGTTAAAGGCAGATCTTGCCTCCTGAACTTGGTCGACCCCCCCTCTCCACCAAAGGGGCTAGCACCCATCCCAGAAGAATGTGCGCTCCAGATATCTCAGACACACAAGTAAAGACAGCCCTTGCAAAGGCCAAAAACACAGCATCAGTGGGACCAGATGGTATCCCAGGTTGTGTCTTACACGAGCTTCAAAATGAACTAACCCACCCATCTCAAAACACTATTCAAACTCAGCCCCTCTACAGGCTATGTACCCAAAGAATGGTGTACAGCAACAGTCGTACCACTCCACAAAGGTGGTGCCACAACTGACCCTAGGAACTATCGCCCTATAAGCTTGACTAGCTTGGTCTGCAAAGCCATGGAATGCATTGTCATGCAGCTCATTAACAGGGACATTGGGAACCTCCAGACACTGGACCCCACCCAGTTCGGCTTTGTTAAAGGCAGATCTTGCCTCCTGAACTTGATCGACTTCTTCAAAACAGTCACCAAGGCCATAGATAAAGGGAAGGTGGTCCACACAGCATATCTGGACCTCGCTAAGGCGTTCGACACCATCCCACACTCAGGAATCATAGACAAACTCACCAGCTTAAATATCAACCCCCATGTCATGAGATGGGTTGCCAATTGGCTCTCAGACAGAACCCACATGGTAAGAGTAGCAGGCGCCATGTCTGACCCAGTCACAAGCGGAGTCCCACAGGGGTCAGTCCTGGGACCCCTCCTGTTCGGTATATATTTCTCTGAAGTACAGGCAAATGCAGAGGGACTGTGGCTAACCAAATTCGCAGATGACTGTAAATTGGGTGCAATAATTGACTCTCCGGCTGACACAGACATCCTGAAAAAGGGTCTCTCAGAGACAAACACCTGGTGTCAAAGTCGCGGCCTCAAGCTAAATGCCAAAAAATGCATAGTAATCCCATTTGGGAAAAACAAAGTACCTACAAACTACCACATAGATGGGAATCCACTAAGTACAGAAGAAGTAATTAGGGACCTGGGTACCCAAGTAGATAGCATGCTCTCCTTTGAGAACCACATAGCCAAAATGGTCAGGAAATCCTTCTGTGTGGCACACCTGATCACAAAGGGTTTCTCATCCAGATCCAAGGAGGTGATTGTGCCCCTTTACTCCTCACTCATTAGGCCTATAATAGAGTACAATGCCCCATTTGGGATGTACCTCACTAGACACCTGCAACCACTAGAAAGACCACAGAAGTACCTCACTAAGAGGATTAAGGGCCTTAAACAATTACCCTATGAAGCATGACTAAAAAATCTCCAGCTCTTCTCAGTCGCTTACCGTCTGCTCAGAGGTGACCTATGCCTGACCTATAGGGCCATGTCAAACCCTGAACTAATGGACATGCTTCACCTCAAAAAAATGAGATCCCTCAGAACCACTCATTCTAGTGACTTGAACCTATGCACAACAATAAACAGGACATACTGGAGGGATAGATTCCTGTCCCAGCGACTCCCCTCACTCTGGAATAGAATCTCAATCCATATTCGACAGAGCTCCTCTCTGAACCTCTTCAAGAGAAATCTTGATGAGTGGATGGGTAATCGTAAGTTCTACCCTGGGATCACTTCAGGAGCCCTGTTAGACAGAGGCCCAGGTTACTAATCTAATGGGGAGGCAAAAGCCATCACTCTGTGGCTAGGCTTATAAATGCCTCTGGGCAGATAGCCTAGTACTTACCTATGAACCTATGAACCTATGAACTGTGGTGCCATCCGTCCTCTATTTCCCTAAACTGGAGTGTGGGTTTGTGCATCGGTTTAATTTATTGGTTTGTTATTTTTGTGGAAGGGGCTGTGGATGAATGTCTCATCCACTTTTTACGCAGGACCAGGAGCAGCAAACAGTTGCTCGGTTTATGGAGAAACTTGATTCTAGTGTTGGATCTTTAGCACAGCTTATCCAACTGCTTACCCAGAAACTAGAAAGAATAGCAGTTAGAGTCAACAGTTTACACAGAACAAACACTGGTGGTAACACTCTTTCAGAAATTCCACTGGGGCAAAGTAACTCTACTATTTTTGAACATTTTAATAGACCAAGAGCAGAGAGTGTTTTCCCTATGAATTCGGGGCTCAGTTCTGTTTGCGAGGGCCCTAGAGGGAACACTTTATCTGACTGGTTTAAAGTCAGCATTGACCTTGAATCTATCCCACAGCATATGGTACCAAAAGATATTTCTATTTCACAGTAGTTTTTGAGAATAAACCGGTGAAATAACCTAAGCTACAGGCAGAAAGCTATTTTCAAGAATGCATCAAATGGGGTATTGTTCCCAAAGGTTTAAGATCTTGGAAATGCTTTTCTGGCTTTTTGAGGGCTTAGTTTTACACCAGAAACTTCTTGCACTATTTGACAAACAAGAATTTGAACTTATGGAATTACTGATGCGGCATAAGCAAAGGATGATGGAACAACTGGAGCTAGAAATTAGCGAGCTGGACACTAGTATTTCCAATGATTTATCCTTTAACTCCTTTAGCAGCGACTACAACATGCTGTTCAGCAAGGTAGAACAAACCTTACAAGAGGTAAAACAAAGAAAACAAAAAACGTTTGTCCATGACAGGATGGACTACAAAAATGAGAAGGCGTAGCTTCCACCACCAAAGGGCAACAATATTGTGCACAACAGAGATTCCCCTATTGAGGCTGGAACTGAATAAGATAATCAATACCTTCCAGCCCCTTTGGATTATCCACCACCCTATGGACTCTTCAACCTCCAGAAATCAGAGATGATTTTGAACCAAAGGAGAGCACAGCAAAGGGAGGTGGCAGGGGCAACATCACCAAGAAACTACATTCAGGAATTCATGTTGCCCCAAAGAGGGAGTGGATGTTCAAGGAACAAATAATTTCCAAAGGACCTGTGATTATTACAAACTGGAAAGGTGACTTTAAAGTTTATAACTATAGTTCCTTTGAAATTTCTAGAGCACATGTCTCTCTGTTTGAAAAAGGTTTAAAATTGTCAGATGGCGCAGTGGTGCAGTGGTTTGCATTGTCCCCTCACAGCAACAGGTTCTCTGGTTCAATTCTAAGCTAGGGTGCCTTCTGTGTGGAGTCTGCATGTCCTCTCTGCATGCATGTGGGTTTCCTCTGGGTGCTCCACTTTCCTCCCTCATTGCAAAGACATGCATCTGGACCATTTCTCCCCAGGCCTCTGCTGAAAATTGGCTTGTTCCAAGTCGGACTTTCCCAGTAAACAAATGTTAAATAAAATAAATAAACATTTGTTCCACTTAGAAAAGGTAACTTAGCTAAGACTATTGTTGATTTAAGGATGTTTACTAGAAAGTTAAACCTCACTGGGTTTTTTTTTCGATAACGCAAACTTGAACACTGAACCTATGAACATATGTAAAAAACCTAGTGTCTTTAACCCCCCCCAAACCCCACCATTTGTCTCTTTGAAAAAATGTGTGAACAAGAGGTGAGGAAAACATTCAAAGGTAAATGTGGGTTGACATAGAACCATCTTGAGGTGGGTGAGAAAGCTTTACTCAGTGAAATAAGCACCAACCAAACGATAAGATGCATGAATCCTGACAAAGGTGGGGGGATGGTGGTAATGTACCATACTGACTATATTAATAGGATGGAGACTATGCTTTTTTTCAGACCAGTATGAGGAGAGCTCTAGAAATTAATTAAATGTTTCCTTTAGAAAAACTGATTTGGGTCTGTATGATTTATTTTTTAGAAGAGTTGATTACTATAGATGAATTCAACTATATTAAGAATAAATTTCCATGGATCCTGCAATGTTTGAGATCCCTAAAATTCACAAAAACTTGACAAAGGGTCCAAAACCCATACAAGAGCTAGATTTATTGACACAATGCTAAAAATATCTTGTTAAAGGAAACCCATATTTACAAGGATTCATGGGATTTCTTGAGTAAGATGCATGGGGATACTTATGATGAGAGATTAATTTTGGTCACCATTGATATTGAAGAACTTTTTTCGGTCAAACCCCATGACACAGGCATTGATTGGTTTTACTTGTATTTATGCCAGCACACAGAACTGGAACATAGGTTGGTGAAGGCTGTTATCTCCCTTATGGAAATGGTTTTAAAAAACAATGTTATATGGTTTGAAGGGACTATATTTAAACAGGCCAATGGTGTAGGAATGGGGGCCGCATGTGCCCCTGTTTTTTGCAAACATGTTCTAGCTTATTGAGACCATAACTATTTGTTTAATTCACCATTTGGCAACTGCTAGATCATGTATTGGTGTTTTCTTAATGACAGAGCCCTTTTTTGGAAAGACAGTCAGGCTAAACTAAACAAATTCTTCACCATTATCAACAATTACTCATTTTTTGAGTTTTGCTATGACTAAATCATTTAAAGTCACAAACTACTTAGATGTGGAAGTTAAAATTGACCACACCAACCATTGTTTTTCTTCTACATTATACAGAAGACCCACATATTCAAACTGCCTGTTTCATTTTGAAAGTTGACATCCTTTGCACCAGAAGAAAGGCCACCTGGTTTGTTTAGCAGGGATGATTTCCAAGACTGACACCTTTTTGAAGGAAGGGGAAATTTTAATGGGCATGTTAACAAATTATGGGTACCTTCCCCAATTTTTGGATGGGATATTTCAGAATGTTAAGCAAAAATGACTATACTAGTTTTCTGTACCCTTATTAGGTGTCAGTAGTGTCAAGGTGAATATTAAACCTGCGGAGAACAAAAATGTAACCACAGGTGCATCCTTACATACAACATTGAAACCAGGATGTTTAGCATATTTTCGGGAAATACTGAAAGACATATTTCAAAAAGCAAAAAAACACAGCCAGCACTCACTATAGTCTCTGCATAAATTAATTATTCAAATGCGATCATTATTTTTCTTGTATTAACAGGATAAAAAAAACAGACGAATTTCTGCAACAAATGCCTTCCTCAGTGAAGAGCCTACAGATTGGTGGCTTGAACATGGAGAAGTTAGGGGTTAAACATTAGTCACTTTCAGAAGGGACTGGAACATGAAAAATTACTTAGAAAGGGAACTCTTACAAACTAATGGAAGCAAGAGTACCCACCTAATGTGCAAATGTGGTTGTTGTTCTTATTGTTCCTATATTAAGGGAGGGGAGAAAGTAAAAGTGCAAGGATTAGAGACAACTTTATACCCTAAAAATATAACTGTAAAACTGAAAATGTGGTTTACATAGCACTTTATTCCCAGTGTCCCTGTTTCTATATTGGCAAAACTGAAAAAATTTAAAAGATAGAATTTACGAAACTTTAAGGGACATTAAAAAATGAGATAGCAGGAACAGTTTGTGGAAGTATATTCAAATGCACAATGACCATGGCTTCATTTTTTTTTATAGATGTTCTTGCTGTAGACCATGGGCAAAATTAAGTTAGAATGTAAGGAGTCCAAGTGGAAGATTAGAACAAATGCCATTTGGACCCTAAAGTTTAAGTGAAGTTATTTCACTTGCTTGCTTCCTGAAAGCTTCCAGTTAGTGCCATCTTTGTGTGTTGCTCTATGTAGTATGAGCTTTCTCCCCCCTTTTCTTTTTTTCTTTGTGATGGGGAAAATGTCCCAGGAAAATTACCACAATTGTTTTGTGAGTTCACTTAAGACAACAATGTTAAAATCATACAACTAAAGTTATATGGGCAGAATTTTTTTCCAAGGCTTTTAAGTTTCAATCATTTTTAAAGTTTGAACATGTTACTTGTTTTTATTGTTAATACCTTTAAGCTGACTAGACAGTTGGTTACCTTGTATTTTTCTTGGGATTTTGCATTTAAATATGGTAACTTTGTTTGAATCATTGCTTTGAGGAAGTCCCTTGATTTTTTGGATGAAAGCATTAAGGTTTTATTGTTTTTCTCAAGTTTTTATTGCTACCTTGGATTCTGCATTGATTTTACACTGCCTTTGAGCCTATTGAAGTGAACTATGGTGCCATCCGTCCTCTTTTTCTCAACAATGGAGTATAGATAAGACATGTGTCAGATGTGAGAATGATGGGCACTTCCTTGGTGGTGCACTGACATATTACGTATTATACACTGTGCATTTCAGACCCTCTGATAGTTGATGGATTGGAAGCCCTTATGATTGGAATACTGTTGTCCACATGTCCCAGGTGGGACCTTGATGGCAATATGGGTGCAGTTAATCACATGTAGTATCTCAGAGAAATGGGCTATTTCATAAAATGCCTGCATGGTTTTGTTACTCTTCCCTGTGGTGCTTGGAAACCACGGGTCTATGCTAAAACAATGAACGGAATAAATTTCGAACGCTCCAATGAGCAAAAACTCATATGATCTAAATCGCTATTGTGGGGGGCTGTGCCACCCACAACCCCCTTAAAATCACATTCTAACTCCAAGATTGCACTACAGTGAGGAAAGGGCAATTTTTCTGATCTTCACTGTACCGCAAGCTCACAATATCGATGTCGATCATATGCGTTTTCGCTCATCAGAGCGTTCAAAATTTATTCTGTTCATTGTTTTAACATAGACCCGAAACCACATATTATGCCACTCTACATGTTATAACATGAAATCATGGAACTGGTGTGTTGTCTTTGAGGCAGATGTCTGAGATACACCCACTCTGTCACCTGCTGGGTGGTAAAAGATCCCTGAAATCAGTATTCTCATAGCTGCACATAACTTCATGTCCACAGGAATGGTTATTCCACTCATCCCATGAGCCTGCAGGTGAGATCAACACATCTGTGCCAGCTGCTGCAGGTCATCTCTGTCCACATGATAGCAGTACACTATTCTGGTGTCATACAGGGAGGAAATGTTATGAGCAGTCAGATCCTTCTGCAACATGGCAAGAGGCAACATGCACCTCTGTGGCTACTGCAAGGGCATTCTCTTAACATATGCGTTTGTACTAATTGTGCTACTACCTATAACATGATTTCATGATCTCTGTCTCACTGCACTATGATTTAATGGTGAACACCAACTCTGGCAGTCGTACCCCATTATACAGTTTTTATACATTTCTGAATCACTCCATGTTTTTTCTCTTACTTGCATTTTCAGTCACCCTCTTTATATAATGAGATGGGAGTGAGGGGCATTATTATAGTCATGCTTTGCTGGCTGCAGTATTTCATAGCCTATTGCAACCGCCTTCCTTGTGTCTTTGGATTGTCCACCCATGCTGTTGCTCACAGCACAATTATGTCTTTCACATCAAACTATTTGTTTCTGGATCTCTGCCTAGATTTGCTCATCTTCCGGTAGACCATATGAACATTAAAGCAGCAAGTAAAGTTTTGTCCAATTCCAATGCCTTATTTAATTTCAAGAAACAATATATTGTCAGTATATCAACTCCACACGCTGTTGCTAAATTTTTGAAGACTTAGTCATGCAGTTTCCTATTCCATATTCTGGATCGCAGTGGTCTGTTTTGTTTTTCATAAATTCTGTTTAGAATAAGTGCCAAACGTTTGAATTTAAAACTCTGTAACTCATAGATATTGTTATGCAAATCTGCATGAGAATATTTTACTCTGTTATGAAGAACTGCTTAGAGAATATTTCACTCTCCCCACACTGTTATTAAATACATATATGCCATGTGCATATATAAGTAGGTCCAAAATTAGCAGTGTGGGTATCTTGGTTCATTGAAGGGGGCCTATAGCTAACAATGACTTGAAGGGGGGATTTTGCCCACAGTTCATTGAACTTGGAGTAGCTCCATGGAGTTTTCCTTTCTAACCTGTCTAGAGGTGAATTTATCTTTGATAAAGATAGATACTCCTCCTCCCTTGGTTCTCACATGTTCATTTTGTGGTCTGAAAGTGTGGAAGGCATTGTACCCTTGCAAGGCCAGAGTACTTTCTGTGGCCCTGAACCAAGTTTCTGTGACTGCACAGGCGTCAACATCCTCCAGGGAGAGGAGTGCTTCCAGAGGCTGCAGTTTCTGATTTAAACTCCTAGCATTTAGCAGCATAACCTTTAATTTATTTGTGAGTGATATTTTCATATTGGAAATTTTGTTCTTAAGACATTGCCTAAAAAGGCACTATGGGGGAGGCAAATGCCTTAGGCAGTAGCAGAAACCCTAGAGGTTACAGGTAAAGACCATCTCTGGCAAATCAGCTTGGTCTATCAATCATGTCATCCCAGGCTGACAGGAAATGGGTCCCCTTAGAATAACATCAGAAACTAATGCAATTGCTGAAGTCAATCATTTTGTTGTTTATATTGTGGTATAATTATAGGTGAGGGCAGAATGCTGTTCAAGTCTAGGGACATACCTGCCTGGGACACATATTCATAGAGCTCAATCATGTTTCTCTTCATATAATCCAGTGAGGTATGTCTCAAGTCATTCACACCAACATGAACTATGACGGAGTCATAACAGTATTTGTTGTTGAGAGAATTGAGTGCATGTTTCATCTGATGGATCCTGGCACCCAATACAGCTGATTGTAACCTTCTCCTTGTCCAACCAAGTGAGTGGAACATCTGTGTGTCTTAAAATAGAGTCAGCTATGAATAAAAATTTGGTTTAGATGTGCTTTGCCTTAGGGGCTTATTTAGTGAGACACTGGTGCTTGTATTTTTTATGTGTATTGAGTGCTGTAGGTGCTGTATTAGGTGCAGCATGTTTGTGTTTGTAAGGTTTCTGGTGTTTAGGTAGGTTTCTGGTGAGTACCAACATATATGATGCTTTATATGGTGAGTTCATGGATTGCATAGGAAGTATAGTATGTCAGTTGACAACCTGTTCAGTGTTACTGTTCTGTGTGCAAGAGAGCAAGGATTCCAGATTCTTAGTGGAGATGCATCTCTTATAAATTGTACTTAGATAATTTAGGAGTAGAGGGTTGTCAGTGTACATGAGGCAGTTGCTACACTGCCTCAGGATACCCATGTCAATCAGGCTGGTAGGAGAAATGGAGGGAGACTGACCATCCACACTGCTAGGTTAAATCCTGTTTTCACAGTGAGGAAAGAAAATGGAGGGGTGTGGTATAATTGGGTGCTCTAAACGGGGTCTATGCTAATGGGATACTCTATAAAGAGTCTGTACTAGTGCAAGTTCTCTAAATGGTATGAGATGTGTCCAATCATTCTCAGCCTATCCTTGTTTGTGCTAAATTATCCCTATTTGTCTGTATTTTTTATGTTTGCTCCCACACACACTACCCACTTTCTATACACAGTCTTCTCTTGCATGCCATAATCCTCATCACTTTTCTATTCAGAAAAAAAAATTGTCCTACCTTCCCATCCCCTCCTACCACTGTCCTATTTCTTCTCTTTTTTGTCTTCCAGTTTTTTCTCACTGTCCTATACATTCCTGTGTCATTTTGGCCATCACAAAACACACCACTCTGTAATGTTTACTGGTGCAAAGAGCTACATACTGCATTGACACAATCACTTGGCATGTATATGACCTGGTTTTATATTGTCAAAGCACTTTAGTTAGCAGGCATGCTACCAATGTGTTGATACCCGCTGAGTAGTCTTACTGCTCTGTTCTCCACATACTGTGACAAATGTAAAATTGACTACACTTGCTCTGTTCCATCATTCTTGATTGTCATATCATAGCACAGTATGGTAAAGTACTCTGCAGTGCTAGGGCCTGGCTATTCATATGTGATGAGCACCTCTCATGCTGTACAATACCACTTTCACATCCCACCCATACTCAATCTTAATTCTTTCAATTGATCTTTTAAGCTCTGTAGTAGCTTCACAGCTCATTGTTTTTACCTACAACTTTTGGGTATTTCACCACTCTCTCAGTATTCATTATGTATGCTGCATTCTTTTGTTTTCTTAACTACTATATTCATGCTTAAGACAAATAGCATGCTATGTAGGCATCTTTGATTTATCTTTTTTCTTATCTGCATTGTATTCCTCACACGCCCATTTATCATTGGTTTACAACCAAAATGTTTGTTTCCTTATATCATTGTAGAAATGTATAACCTATTTAAAGTACATACAATTTTCCATAAAGCTTTATCTTTAACTTACACAAATAATCTTATTATATCACCTCTAGAGATTATACATTTTCATTTTCTACTAATTATTTCTACTACTTCTTATATTATCCCTGGAGTCTATCTTATATCTCTATTCCCCCACTACTGCTACTTTTTTCCAGTAGTTCCTTTCTCGTATGTTCATTTAATTTATTGTACACCACTTTAGCTATCAATTTATAATTTCAGTGGAATAGTATGTCTGATCTCTACATATCCCGATTACTTTTTTTGTCTCTGTTTTCAACATTTTTTTACTTATATATATATATATATATATATATATATATATATATATATATATATATATGTTATCCTTTTCTATACTTTCAGTATGCCATCTTTGAAACATCACCGCTATATCTTTCAACTACTGATCTTCCATGGTCTGACAGAAATTGAAACCTAAGCCATGCAGTCCTGAATTTTAATTGCTTTTTAAACTATGCTAAGGTTATTTTTCTGTATGTCTTCTTTTAAGACCACAGCTTTTGTGCCTTTCTTTTTCTTCAGCTTTTGATCTTAAAAACTGCTCTATACAAAAAACTTTTATATTTATTCCAGTCTTCCTTATTTACAAGTTTAGGTGAAATTTGTCAACAATTGTACTACCTCTTTATTTCTTTCTTTTAGAACAGTATTTCTGCTTCCCTTTACATGAAGTCATACTCTGGATTAATATACTCTCTAATATAGTTTAACTTATTAGCTCTTCATTTACTTTGCATTTCATTTTCCTATCACTACAGCATTCCATTTCATTCCTGGCTTATAAATTTTCTTTCTTTTCTATGTACATGCTGGCCCTACATACATCTTTTTTCTTTGATGTTTGCAGCCATTCCAACCTTCACTTGTCAATAGCCATTACATCCTCAGGATCCTTTCACAATCAATAAAAAGGACTTACATTACTATTTGTACTACTACCATAACTATTCTACAAAATCTGTATTCTGTCTGTTCTATCTCTATCTCACAAATAGTCGCAACATTAGACACTTTATAAACACATAATCAATATTTAAACCTGTGCTACAGCTTTCTCATGTATATTTCATTTTCCTCTAAATCTTTTAAATTACAGTTCATGTAGGTTATGCCATGATATTTCTTCTTTTTCTCCTTTTACACTTCCCAAAACATTATTTTCTACCTCTAACATTTCTATAGGAATGCATCATGCATAATCTTTGTCTGTAGTTTTCATTTTAAGTCTATACACATCATGCTTCCAACTATTACTTGGAATTCATTTACAGTTTGCCATTTTTCATTATTTATAATCAAAAAATTCCTGAATGCTTCTCTAGTCCTAGTGACCATTCTATTTTCCTTGCCAAACATTTCACTAGCTTGAATTCTATGAGGTGCTTTCACTTGTCTAACATCTTCTGAGCACATTGTCTCTTCCTTGTTCTGTTTAGACAGTACAAGACAACTTTCTTTTTCCTGTTCACATACCACTAACATTCAAAATCTTTACTGACAAATTAATATTTGTAACCTTTTATATGTCACCTTTCTATCAGTTATTCTGTTATAGCCTTATCATTTTCTTTTGAACTAGCTCTACATTTTTCCTCATTTTCTTCTACTCGTGCTATGTCTTTCAAAAACATACACCTATTTTCATATTCTAGTTTTACTGTAACACCCTGCTTTCTATTTTAAGTGTCATTTAAGGTTTCCTTTCCCCTTCATCATATTCAACTACTTCTTCTTGGTAATTTCCATGACCATCATGTTTTTCCACAATTTAAATTTATTTTTAAGCAAAATGTAACAATTTTCAGAAATGTAAATTACTTATTCATAATATTTCATTGTTAAAAAATGAAAAAAACCTTAGCAACATTTGTAACTAGAAAGTATAAATCACTTACATACCACCTCCTGCTACAGTCATCAGGCACATTTTTACAAAAATTCAGATATTATGAGAATAACTAGAAATAACTTCAAATGGGAAAAGAAAAAAAAAAGTTGTGTGATATATAAAAAACACTTTCAAACACAGCAGAACAACATAAAATACATATGTATATGTGAATATTCCAGTAAATTGCAAGCACGGTAGACTAGAGTTAAAATTAAAATTAAAATAAAATTGTATAGTAAGTCGACACTCGTTTTTGTCATTTTAGAGGTATTAATTATTAATGACGGGTGTGTTAATGGATTAGTGTAAATGATTTTAATAAAATTTGCAATAAGAAGAAGTTCCTTGTTTGGAGGCTTCAGTGGATGGAGATAAAAGAGATACTGTCTGTTGTTCAAATGTCAATTCAAATGTCACTAAAAAGAGATAGTGGTTATCAGTTACAGAGTAAATTAAAAAGATCAAGTGCATAAAGTTTTGATGCATACAATGCACATCTTACAAAAAAGAAAAGGACTTTATAAAAACAGAAATCCAGGAAACATTACATATGGTGACTGAATATTTGGTGTTTGTTGATAAAGATAATAGCAAGTTATTATTAGGTCAGAAATACTAAACAACCCTACTCAGGAACATATCATCCCAGGTGTAATTATATTTAAGAAGTCCAGTTTAGCTGATTAGGGTACAAATAACAATGATAAGAAGGATTTAACTCTTCATATCTTATTACAGAAAAAACGACTTCACCTAAAGATGATGTAGGAAATAACAAGGAGATATAACAAGAAGAATAGCAGAGAAGAGGTTAGTTTCTCAAAGGTGCATAATGGTTAAGACTACAAATAAAAATAAAGAGAGATACTTTGGGTTCTGAAGCAGATGTAGTTAGTACAATAAAAAAGAATAGAAGATTAAATATATGTATAAACAATTATCATAATTTAAGTAAAGGAAATTTTCTTGCATTTTTCCATATGCCCTTAGTAGAGAACAGTATGAGAATAAACTATAATTAAATTCTTATATTAGAGTGCTCTCATCGGTCGGCAGAGAACCAAACTTGCAAAAGGGGAATGAGTTAACTGCACTTATTGGCCAGCTGAGTCAGCTGGTTACCATGCTGACTCCACTATGCAATTCATTGACACTGAATAGTGGCAATGCTTCTATTCCTGGTAATCAAGGTTCTTTTGTTTTAAATGGGCAGGCGAGTGGAGGTGGTTCTGTCGGTTATGCCCAGCGGTCACATTCAAGCCCTTTGCAAAATACGAGTTCTGGTTTGCATAGAGCAGACAATATACCTAACATTTTGTTAAATAGTGGTGAAACAAACAATTCAGGAGAACGAAACGAGGTACAGAGGAGAGAGGTTGTTATGCCAGAACAACAAGGTGACTTTTCAAATCATATAATAACTTTAAATGACTGGCTCAAACAGAG
This sequence comes from Protopterus annectens, assembly GCF_019279795.1. NCBI lineage: Eukaryota > Metazoa > Chordata > Ceratodontiformes > Protopteridae > Protopterus > Protopterus annectens. The sequence continues at coordinate 109,073,046 of NC_056736.1, read as the reverse complement.
AGTGGAGCTACGGGAACATTTTGTGAAAGATGATGAACATGTTTTAACTTATGCTGGCAATTTAGCAAAACTTAATGACTTATTATTTAAATACAAAATTTTGAATATTGATAATATTTATTTAAAAGAATGTTTAAAAGCCAAGTTAGTACCGAAAGGTTTACGGGTTCATAAGTTCCCTAACAATGTGAAAGAGGGTACACAATTTTATGACACACTACTTAATATGTTTGATAATTGGGGTTTTGATCTTATTAGAGCCATTATTAAGAATAATGAGAATGAAATGGCTATTTTAATGAAACATATTGATATAGTAAATGAAAAGATTACCAAGGATCTTCTATTTACAGTAGATGAAGAAAAAAATAAATATTTTGAGTTGAAAAAAGTTATTGATAGGAAATGTGATAGAATTTTGGAAAGGAAGGAAAAGAAGATTAATAGAGACACATTTGAATATGAGCATCATTTACAATACCCCAAACCTAGAACTATATTTAATTATATTAATGAATTTCATACTAATAGTGGCGAGTTTGATAATAGGGGTCACAATAATGAACATTTTCAAAGGATGGACCAAGAGAATTTGGACCCTTTAGAATTTCCACCCCTCCGGAGGTCAGAAAGAATAAAGAACCAGAGAGAAGGGAATTTTTAACAGACTGGATGGAGGGGGAGGGGAGGAGATAATATGTTTAGATGTTACAGAGGTTTTTATTGATGAAAGCAATGAATATTTGGATCACATGAATTTGGTTGTTTGTACCTGCAATGAGTTTAGACATTTTAATATATTTAATTATACAGAATTAAATGTCAACAATACATATTTTAATTTATTTTCTAAAGGTTTGAATTTTGTTCCTAGAACTAAATGTGATATCAGTAGACTTGTGATTGATTTAAAAATGTTTTTAAGAAAAATAAATTTGGAACTCATTTGTGGTGAAGGAGAACCAGTGGGAGATGGATCTAACGAATTAAAAAAGAGAAGTGTTTGGAATCCACCCATTCATGCACAATTGAGGAATTTTGAGAATTTAGTAGAAACTGAGTTGAGACAGGCAGTTAAGAGAAATAAATTTGCACCAAACCTTCCATCTAGTGAATATGAACTATTACAGCAATTAAGAGCGAACGATAACTTAAGGGTCATGAAACCTGACAAGAGGGGAGGTATAGTTTTGATGAATAGTATTATGTATGAAGGGAAAATGTTTAACATTTTACTTGATGTTTCAAAATATAGTAATGTGTCTAAAAATGAGATAAATATTGGCTGTAGAAGAATATATTCTACACTATATGATTTGTTTTTGGAATGATTTATTGATAAAGATATGTTTGATTTTTTATATAACAGCAAGCCAAAAATTCCTTCCATTTTTGGTATTCCAAAAGTTCAGAAAAACTATATGGATCCACCCCTACATCCCATAGTAGCTGCCGAAGGTTCAGCAATTTCACCCTTGGCTAGATATATTGATGTAAAAATAAAAAAATCTATGATGAAGGGCACATCATTTTTAAAGGATTCTTGCGACTTTCTTCATAATGTTAAAGAGAACATGTTTAACAATGATTTAATTTTTGTAACCATTGATGTGGTAGACCTTTTTGGTTCTATACCTCATGACTTAGGCCTTGAATGGTTTGAGGAAGCCATTAGGACTTCTGGGGATTTGAATAACAATGATCTATATACCTGCATGGTTTTAATGGAAATGGTGTTAAAACACAATTATATATTTTTTCAAGGTGAATATTTCCATCAAATAAGTGGTGTGGCAATGGGAGCAAGGTGTGCCCTATTTATGCCAATATGGTTTTAAACACCTGGGAAACAAAATGTATCTACCATAGTATATATAAAGACAGTTGGTGTTTATATAAGCGCTACCTGGATGATATAGTTATATTATGGAAAGATAGTAAAGAAAGATTAAATGAATTTATTTATTACATTAATAACACCACCAATTTTTTTAAATTCACGCATGAAATCAGTTTTAAAGAAATGAATTATTTAGATATCACACTAACCAAGGATGTGAACCATTTTAAGTCAAAAGTATTTAGGAAGAAGACTTTCTCCAATTGTTATTTACATTTTAGTAGTGGACATCCAACACATCAGAAGAGAAGTATTGTGAAAGGTCAGTTCGTGAGAATTTCCAGAATGACATCAGATGATTTAGATTTTGTTGAAGAGTGTGAGTTTTTGACCCAGATGTTTCTGGAAAGAGGACACCCTCTGGAATTCTGTACTACAATCAAAGAAGAAGTGACTAGAGGTAGAAAAGATAGATTTCAACCCATTTTAGGTAAAGAACCCAAAAATTTGACTAATACTGGGCAAATGAATATGGTAGAGTCCATTGATACCACGAAGAATGTGTCTAAGCTATATAATAGAGCTTTTATTACAGATTTTAGTGGTGATGCAATTATAATTCAAAAAGTTCTTGATAAAGAACGGGATAAATTTATTAAAATTACTGATCTTGGTCTTAATGATAATGAACCCCTAAAAACTATTTTTAGAAGGGGACGTAATATTAAAGATTGGTTGTTGGTACATTATAATGATAAAAAGAAAACAAAGAAGTCTCCTGGTACATTTCCATGTAAGATGTGTTCTCTATGTCCTTGGTTGGCTAATACACGGAGTGTTTTTATTGAATCTAGGGGAAAAGAAATTAATAGTAACACTCATAGTACTTGTGATACTTTTGGAGTGGTATATATTGCTATATGTGAAATTTGCTCTGGTTTTTATGCAGGTAAAACAGAGAGGAAAATTAGAAGGAGAATATATGAACACATTAATGATATAAAGAACAAAAAAGCCACTAATGCATTATATAGACATACTATTATTTGTCCCCTAGCTAAATATAATTTTTTTGTTATAGAGGAAGTTAAGAAAGATGAGAGGGGTGGCATATGGGAAACGAAGATCGAATATCGGGAATTATATTGGAAAATAGTTTTAGAAGCCAATAGATTCCCAGGTCTAAATGAGAATGTTTCCCTTGCTCCGGTTTTAAAAATGAGGGCTGCTAGATTATAACCAGCTAGGATTTATTTATATTTATTCATACTCACTTGTACTTTTCACATCCTACATTTATTTCATGTTTTATTACATGAGTTTTAAATGTTGTTGATATATATGTTTTAGTGATTTTATATTTTATAACCATATTTATATTTATATATTATATTTATTTATTTGGAATATTTATTAGATAACATATATTTATCATATTTATTACTCATTGCAGGTTTTAGGTGTGACATATATATATATATATATATATATATATATATATATATATATATATATATATATATATTTAAGTAATAGATTTATCAGCATTTTATGTAATTTTATGTATTCATTCATTTATTTTTAGTTCACATGGATCCATTCAAAATGTTCATGTCATTTCGTCTTCTGGCCACTGGATGGGAGTGTTGCAGAAGTTTTATAAAGTAGTTGTTTAAAGTATACAGCCTTTGGTTTTTATGAGGCTTTATTTACAGATTTAGGTATTTATGCATTTACAGTTCATTCTGGTGATCAACAACCTGGTTAAGAGTAACATACAATTCTGAAGTTAAACTATGTGGTTTCTTGAAAATACAAGGTCAGTGTATGTTAAGAAAATGTTTTAACACTGAGCTATTTACTATTACAAATTGTTTAATTGTCTAATTAGGTAATAATACATGAGATGTATTTTCATTGGATGATTTGAACTTTGCCAGCTTTTATATATATGTTTGGGTTTTGTTTTTCTTGTTGTCTGATGAAGTCTGTTTAAAGACGAAAAACGCGGTGTTTCGATAAGCGTTTTACATTGTATTTGGTTTAATAAAGTCGTTGGTTTTATCCTGCAGCTGTCCGGTGCTTGGTTTCTCCTCGATTCAGTGCTTCTTGGTTGGTTACTAGTTTGGTTTGCACTGTTCTTCATCTGTTTGTTTATCTTTAATATCTGTTATTTAGTCAAAAACATAACATTATATAATTTTGAAAAATCCATCCTACAAATTTTACTGAATCTGATTGAAAGGGTAAATCTGACTGAGCTGATAATCAATATCTTCTCAAATCATTTGTCTTTAAAGTATAACGACTAATTTTAAAGAGTAACATCACTAGGTTAGAAATCAATGTGTTTACTTTTCACAGCTAAGACTGTAAATTGTATGCCATCATCAGGGATAAAATATGTATATTTTATGTTATATAGCCTTATTGGTATAATCTCTTTGATCAATGAACTGTCTGTAAAAATGGATTCAGACTGACAGTGAAAAGAGTTGAAAACAGGGGGCAGCCCTGCCTGACCCCAACATATTGTTCTTGAACAATTGAACTAGAACCATTAATGGATATCCAAAATTATGAGGTATAAAACATCAAATTTAATAAATTGTCAATATCTGAAGGCATTTTCACCATTTTAATACTACAAATATATATCCATTAATCATATAAAATGCCTTATATGCATCTATTGACAGCAATGCAATATCTGTTTTGAAAAATACAGAATTTGAATTGATAAATACCATAATGTTTATATAACTTGCATGGCTGATGACATTTTCTGCCTGAAAAAAAATTATATGTATCTATCACTTGGGAAGAAAAGAGCTTCCTATTAAAATATAGATGGAAAAAAGACACAAAATCAAGATAAGAGTAAATATCAAGCATCACTCTTCTGCTTTAAACTTCTTCTTTGCAGGAAGCAAGCTCCACATATCCTCTAAACTTATGTATACAAACGTTCAGACTGCCATAACTCAGAGAAAATGGAATATACCAAGAAAGGGCAATGTTAGACTTGATATATATAAGTTCAATTTTTTGCCATTCAGTCTTTGGGACTTGGCATTCTGAGTCCCAACATTTTAAATGGTTACAGAGCACAATGAGTAAGATATTTCTGTATAACATGGGTGCACATTTTATAATAGGTGCTTAACAAAGATATAGGATGCTAATACTGGATCCTAAGTAGGGTTTAAAATAATACAGTTTTGGCTAATGCAAAGCATAAAGCTGATTTATAATTCAAATTTGTCACAAATCAGTACAGCTGAGTTAACACAGGGACAAACAGATCATAAAATTTATTTTAGAATTCACTTAGCAATATGTTAGGACCACATGTCTTGCTCTTTAGTAATGTTTTAAGATTGTTATTATTATTATTATTATTATTATTATTATTATTATTATTATTATTATTATTATTGACCATCTCTTCAGTTAAACTGTAAATAATATGGAATAACCTTTGGCTTAGCTATTAAAATGATTTACATTCAGTTGTGCTGGTGCTGTCATTTAAAGGTATATGTTTATAAAAGTTCATAAATTTCATGACTATAATGATAGAATCAGTGATTTCTTCTGTTTACGTGTTTATCTTCATAAAGAAATTATTTCGTTAGTTAGTAGGAAAGAATAAAACTTCCATACTATTCAACATGTAAATATAAATGATTTCTATATAACAAAGGTGACCGTTTTGCATTAATAATAATAAACACTTTTTCTGATTAGATGCTAATTAGATGTGTCATTGCTTGAACCTATAAGTTTGCTATAATTAACCTGAAAAAATATACCAAAAACCTCTAAATGTTGCCACTCCAGTAGTATAGAGGTATAAAGCCCTAATTATGGCCCATCTGACCCTGGCTTGATTAGCAGCTTGGCTGACAGGCGTAGTAGCAGGGAATGATGGCCATGCCCATCCTGTGAGGAGGGCATTCACTGATGATTCTTCCTTAGTGGGGATATGGTCCACAGAGTGGAGCTGCCCTCAGATGCAACCACTGAGTGTGGGGATGGGGAAAGGGTAAAAGTGATTAGGGGATATAAAATAAAAAAATAAAAACTGGACTGAAGTACAGATGGTCAACCCCCAGGACATCCTTAAGAGCCACAATTGGCCCCAGCAACATTGGCCCAGTTCTGGATGTGGGGCACTCTGGGCCAGTCTAGTATAAATGAGGTCAGAGGGGACCAAAAAAACCTCTAAACATTCCAAAAAAGACTGAAGTTGCACTTTCTGTTCAAACCTCAGATGCAATGATAAGCCCTTAAAATGGAACAAATATGAAATTTAAATGCTTACTTCTTGCTGAAAATTACTGGTTGTGAAGTGTTATTATCCAACATTCCACTATTTTCCCTGTAATATCATGACACACATTAAACATTTCAGTGATCATAATTATACTTAACCTAGACCTGCAGGGAGTTGCTATAAAACACTTATGTGTAAACAGAGAATTGCAAGACTGTCAGCCAGATTCAATAAAGCCTACATGGTCCATTTACACTGTGTGCATGACGCGGCACGCACACTGTAGAGCACTGTTTTAGATTCAATATCAACCAATCCAAAATGGAGGAGCTATTCATAGGTTCATAGGTTCATAGGTAGGTACTAGGCTATCAGCCCAAGGGCCTAAGTAAGCCTAGCCAACAAGGTTCTCTGGCTTATGCCACAACTACATAGTAACCATGTAGACTCAGTGCTGGTTTTCCCTGTGAATTCCAAAACCTATTGGAATACAGCCATGGAAAGGAGTCTACATAGAAACAATGTTAGGGGCTGCTGTTGCTTTAATTCACATGCATGTGCAACAGGCTGAAGTCTATGCTGCTGCTGCTGCTGCTAATAGACCAAGACCAAGAAAGAGAAGAGTTTTCAGACCCCATTTAACTTATCACAATCTACATGACTTGGAAATTGTAGAGCACTACAGGGTGGATACAGACACACTACAGGAACTCTTCAACTTCTTTTGCCCTCAACTCAGAGTCGGAGCAAACCAAGGGAAACCCATACCATGCTCCAACAAGCCAGTCACCACATATATTTTCCCCGTACTCCTGAAGACAGGGCCAGAAATATGCATGTGTTCTACCCTGTCGCACACTACCCTGAAGTACTGTGTGCCATAGATTGCACACATATAGAAATTAAGGCACGACCTAGAGAACAGTGAAGGCTCTGCATAAATAGAAAGGGCTTCCACTCTATTAAATGCCAAGCCATGTGTAATGCCAAGGGAATCATCTTGAACTTGTGTGCTCCAACCGAGGCAGTTACCATGACTCACATATCTGGCAGCATACCTTTCAACTGTATCAAGTTTTCACTGGGGGGATATCTCATAGGATCATTTACTGGGGGATGCAGGTTATGCTCTGGAACCGTGGCTGATGACACCCATCAGAAATGCACACACACCTGCTGAAGAATGCCATAATGAGGCACTCACTCAAACCAGAAATATCGTAGAGCGTGTGTTTGGGCTGTTGAAGTTGCAGTTCCAATGCCTAGACACATTTGGTGGAGCTCTGCAGTACAATCCATGTACATGTACTGAACTATTCATTGTATGTGCCATGTTAAACAACATAATTCTGAGAAAACAGCTTCAGCATTATCAACAAGGGGAAGGGGCACACATCCCACCATCAATGGCAAGGTAATCACAGCCACACCTAAGTGAGGAATCAGAGAAGGAGCCAGCAGTTGCTGTGGATCTAGGCAGATGTAAGTGTGTGCAATCTTCCCTCACATTGGCTATGAAATAATGCATAACACACTCACTCACCACTTAAGGGTCTAAAACCTTCCTCCTATGCACATACCTATAGTAACATTAATGCCAGAAAATGCTGATAACCTTTACCTACCCATTTAATGTCTGTGTACTGCTAGCATCAGGCAGGGTCAGCTCTGAACTAAAACTGTTGCAATTGCTGGATTTACAAGGTAAATGTTGAACCAGGAGTGCATTGTGTAATAATACATATGAATGCCATATCCTTGCATGTAGTTACTTGGTAGTGTAAGCAAGTAAAAGGTGGGTGATTTGTACAGAAATTACTTTAATATGTAACAGCAGAGACCTATGTGACTTATATGATATGTGTGCATTATCAAGTAGAAGGCCTCAGGCATCAAAGATTTACACAGTCATATCTCTCAAAAGTACTAATGGTCACCAAATGTCCTCAGTTTAGCACCATACATTTATACTGGAAAATCATTAAAGAAAGAAGTCCGAAAATAATCAGACACATTTCAATTTCAGACTTCACAACCCTCACGAGATCATTAACAATACAGATGCAAAAAAATGTTTGATGCTATCAATTGTCTAACTTTCTAAGACCAATATAAGTCAAAGTTACAATTACCAGTTCAACATCACAAATGTAGATATACTAAGCACTAAGTCAGCTCTGCACTCTGAGCATCAGACACAACTGTTATGTATCCCTGAATCCAAATGATAGAAAATAAGCATATGGCACAGTTATCATCACTTGCATAGGGTGTTGTGTGGGAAGGCAATAAGCCTAGGCTGACACAAAAGGTGGGTGAGCGTGTGTGAGTAAGAAAGAGAAGCAGGCAGACATTTGGATAAAGTAACAAATGGCCAGTGAGACAAAATGAGCTTTAAGCTTCATGACCGAACCATGTAACTGTTGTGTGTGTCTGCATGGGTCCTCCAGGTGAAACTGGTGTGTGAGTGCCTGCATGAACACAGCCAAGCTCTGTGCTAGATCTATGTCTTGGTATGTCGGACAGGAGTGAGACATGCATGGTAGAGGTGGCAGTTCATCACTGAATGACTGTGATGCATGATATGTTTGAGAAAACATCACACATATCTGCAGTTCAGATGGCTTAGTGGTAAATTGCTGTGGTTATGGTGTGTAGGGTCCTGGGTTCGAGACGTGCAAGGGCTGATTATTTTGTTGCTGGGCAGAACAAGGGCTGCTAGATACAGAGAGATTAAGGCACTTTTAAGCAGTTGTAAGTGGGCTTGCATGGGTTTGAGCAGCAGTAAGCAATGCTAACTGCTGGTTAAATATGCTTGCAGACAGTTAGCCAGAAAATTGCTTAATCTGTGTAGGTATTGCTCAGCTCTGCACAAACAGGCTTAATCCTGCTTATTAAAGCTTAAAACTGTTTGCTCCCGCTTACCCCATGCTAATTTCTTTAAAAGAAAAGAAAAAAGGGGTGATAGGAAAGTGGTGAAAAAGGGGGCCACAAAGAGGAAAAGACAATAGGGACAGTAGCTAGGGATGTGCAGGATGGGTATAGGAAAGGTCCAAAGCTGTCCATTTCTTCTACAGCAACAGCTGTGCATATATACTGAATTTGGAGGTATATTTGGACACTCAAACCTCTGAAGGAGGGATGAGGACAACAATAATGTGTTGTGAAGTCAATTAGACCAGATTACATGTGTCCAGTGGACATGTGTGTGAAATGGACAGTTATGTATGGAGCGAAAATTTTTGTTTGCATACACATTGCCTTTTTTTTTTAATGCAAGAGTGGGATGTTGGGGAAGGATAGTAGGTATATTTGGGGAGGTAGGTTGGGACGGAAGACAGACAAGACAGACAAGACAGCATACAGGGATGGTATATGACACATGGGGGGTAAACACCTTGGACGGGGAGCGGTGTTTGGAAATCGGAAGCCCATGGCTTTTGGGAAGCTCAGAAGCCTCTACTTGTCTGGTATCTCAGCTCAGAGATGTGGCTGGCACCCCACCTCAGTTAATCTCGGTTCAAACAAGCTGAACAACTCACCTTGGGAACTATCGACCCATAGGCCTAACCAGCCTTATCTGAAAAGCTATGGAAAGAATCATCATGGACCTTATCCACAAGAACATAGGCAACCTTCAAAACTCTTGACATGACCAAGTTTGGCTTCATCAAGGGTCGGTGTTGTTTATTAAACCAAGTTGAGTTCTTTGAGAATGTCACTAAAGCCCTGAATGAGGGAAAACAGTACATACTGCATATCTTGATTTAGCCAAGGCCTTTAACACAAACCCCCACTCAGGTATCATCGATAAACTCTCCCATCTTAGGATTAACCCATACATTACTAGATGGGTAGCCAACGGCCTCACTGACAGAATGCACACTGTCAAAGTTGCAGAGTCCACCTCCACCAGTAAGCCAATTACCAGAAGAGTACCACAAGGATTTGTGAATGGCCCTGTACTGTTTGGAAACTATTTCTCTGAAGTCCAGGCAAAGGAAGATGGCCTGTGGCTTACCAAGTTTTCAGATGACTGTAAACTGGGTGCAGTCATATAGAGTTGC
>NC_056736.1:109007860-109060360 GCF_019279795.1 Protopterus annectens | reverse complement strand
CATTGGTGGACTCAATGATGAAATCAATTCCAAACATTAAAGGGCCAAACACAGATCCCCGGGTTACACCAATGGTGACAGCTCTACTGGTACAGGCTGATTCCCCAATTTTCACAGTATGTATTCTGTCAGTGAGCCAATTGATTACCCATCTAGTGATATAAGGGTTTATCTCTAGCTGGGAGTGTTTTTCAATGATACCTGCATGAGGGATTGTGTCCAAACCCTACGCCATATCAGGACAGGCAGTGTGCACTGTCTTACCTTCATCCAGGCCTATGACACAGAATCAATGGGCTGTGACAACATCACAGATCACCGATAGCATGACTCAGCATATACACCTTCCTGAGATGGTTGAATACACACTTCAAAACACCATCCACACAGACTATGTTCCTGTAGAAGGGTGTACATCAACATGCATCAATCTGAGTTTGGAGGAAAGCACCTAATATATCTGCTCTGTTCTGTTCATACTAGGCTAACTGCCCTTGCGAGCCATTTTTTAAGCCTAGCCAATTATCCCTTGTGAGACTTAAACCCTGCACCTTGTGTTTGTAAGACAAACACCTTAACCATTAGGCCACCCTCCCAACCTATGCATGTATAGGCACAGCCTGAGTCTCCTCATCTGTGAGGTAGACCAACATGTCATCATGGACCTTTACTAAATAGACACTAGAAATATCCCAGCTGTGTGCAACAGACTTGTGTGAGTTGTTAATGCTACATCATGTCTGTTTCATCTGTTAGATGTCCTCAAAGTAGTCATTGAGGGCATGTATGACAACATCACTGACATCCTTTTAAACTACACAAGTCCAAGGCATTTGACACAACTCTACAGTGAGGTATTCACTCAGCACTGTCAGATGTGGCCATAAACACCTATGTTCCCAAGTGGAGAGACCACTGTATCATATACGTGGCATCTAATTATGTTGAAATGTGTGAAAAGACCTATATTTCAGGTCCAGTGATCAGGCCCCTGCATCAGGGTTGTCTGCTATGCCCTTTTTTGTCCATTATTTAACTCACAGATGTCACAAATTACATACACAGCCTGTGTCCACACAGCTGTCTGAAGGACGACAGATTGTGGGCAATCACTGACTGCAACTGTGATCTTAGTATAAAACAGACAGTATCAACACACACCAAAGATTGCTGCCACATCTATGACAACATCTACAGTGGAACAAAAACATGGTGGGGATGTGTTACATCAGGTAAACCGCAACCCAAGGATAGTGTAGACATTACACCCTATAATCAGACCACTAGTTATGTGACCTGTGTCCTGGGGTAAATGATATGTGGAATGTCCACCAGCATGTGGCCACAGTGCTGACTACTCACTTGCATGTAACACAACTACTGAGTATGTGAAGGACATCCAAATTACAGGCCATAATACCTCCATAGTTCACAGCCTTCATCACACCAATAACTGAGTACAATGCAACCTTCTTCAATCTTCAATTTTTCCCTTAGAACTAGTCTAACTCTCAAAGTAAGCACTCTACCTCCCTTCTACAGCCCAGCACTTACTCAAATACCTCAGTAAGCACTAACAAACTATAGCACTACATCCCCTTTTACTACCCAGAAGTTCAAGGCTCCCTATTCGTCCATTCCAGACAATCAATAAATCAGTTTTTGTAACTATCCAGGCATGTCCAAAGTGCAGTTTCAGGTATACTCTCCAGTCCAGCTGGTGAATCTGGGAATCTTGAGGCAATGTTACAATTGCCTTATGTACACAGACAACCCTCTCCTCCTTCCAACAAATTCAAATGTATGTGAGAGATGCAACTATACAGCCAAACTGGAGGCCAAGCTCTCTCAAGCCAAGACTGGCACAGTCAGTCAGGAGGAGAAGGAAACCACTCACACCACACAACCAGTCTCACATAGACCAATCGCATCAGCAAACATGACACATAAACTCACAAAAACATACTCAGAGGCTCTAAATAAAAAACTGCCAAAGCAGCAGAGACCTTCAAAGCAGACATCCAAGCAACTGCTACCCCACAACAACGTTCACGTATCACATACTTCACAAAGTCATTGTGCCACACAGAAGCGGCCCTTAAGGCTAAATAATGCACCTAATACACTAGTAATAGGAGACTCTATTGTCAGGCACACTGACGTCCCGCTCACCAGACTGAACAAGGAGAAGGTCACTGTAAGCTGCTTGTCGGGTGCCAGGATCCGCCACATAACACAAGCACTCTGGTCACTCCACAGCAGGTAAAAATATGAATCTGGGTGGCAACTCTCAGATCTGCTCTGAGCTGGTGCAAAATGGCACAAAATACACTGAACACACTGACATTGCCAACATCCTGGCGGACAGGTTCAGAGCAAACTTTACCCCCCCTTCCCCCCAAAAGGGCCTGTGTCTATCCCAGAAGAATGAATTCCCCCAGACATCACAGACACACAGGTGAAAGCAACCCTTTCCAAAGTAAAAAACACAGTATCAATGGGACCGGATAGTATCCCGGGCTGCGTCTTACATGAGCTCCAAAAATAACTAAACCCTCACATAAACTCACTGTTCTAACTCAGCCTTACCACAGGTTATGTACCCATAGAACGGCATACAGCAACAGTAATCCTGCTCCACAAAGGTGGCGCCACAACGGATCCTGGGAACTATCGCCCCATAAGCCTGACTAGCCTAGTCTGCAAGGCTATGGAGCGCATCATCATGGATCTCATAAACAAAGACATTGGGAACCTCCAGACACTGGACCCTACCCAATTTGGCTTTGTTAAAGGCAGATCTTGCCTCTTAAACCTAATTGACTTTTTTGAAATAGCTACCAAAGCCATAGATGAGGGAAAGGTAGTCCACACAGCCTACCTGGACCTCACAAAGGCCTTCGACACAATACCCCACTCTGGCATCATAAATAAGCTTACCAGCTTAAATATCAACCCATATGTCACAAGATGGGCTGCAAACTGGCTCAAGGATAGAACTCACATGGTCAGAGTTGTAGGTGCCATGTCAGACTCTAAACCAGTTACAAGTGGCATCCCACAGGGCTCAGTCCTGGGACCCCTCTTGTTTGGTATATACTTCTCTGAGGTACAGGCAAGCATGGGAGGACTGTGGCTGACCAAGTTCGCAGATGATTGCAAGCTGGGAGCCATAATCATCTCTCCAGCCGACACAAGCATTCTCCAGAAGGGTCTTACAGAGATGGATACCTGGTGTCAAAACCATGGCCTCAAGCTAAATGCCAAAAAGTGCATAGTCATCCCTTTTGGGAAAAACAAAGTGCCCACAAACTACCACATAGGAGGTAATCCACTAAGTACGGAAGAAGTAATTATGGATCTGGGGACCCAAGTAGATAGTAACCTCTCCTTTGACAATCACATTGCCAAAGTGGTTAGTAAAACCTTCTATACAGCCCACCTAATCACAAAAGGATTCACATCTAGATCAAGAGAGGTCATTGTGCCCCTCTACTCATCGCTCATCAGGCCCTTAATTGAGTACAACGCCCCATTTGGGATGTATCTTACCCAACACTTGCAACAGCTGGAGAGACCTCAAAAGTACCTCAACAAGAGGATCGTGGGCCTCAGACAGATGCCCTGTGCTGCTCGACTAAAGAATTTCAGCTCTACTCAGTTGCTTACCACCTACTCAGAGGCGATCTCTGCCTGACGTACAAGTCCATGTCTAAACCGGAATTGATGGACATGCTCCACCTCAAGAAAGCCAAATCCATTAGAGCTACATGCTCCATGGATTTAAACCTCAGTACAACAATAACTAGGACATGCTGGAGGGATAGATTCATATCCCAGAGGCTTCCCTCGCTCTGGAACAGAATCCCGGTTCATGTTAGGCAGAGCCCCTCGCTGACCCTCTTCAAGAGAAATCTTGATGAGTGGATGGGAAATCGTAAATTTATTCCTGGGATCACTTCTATGGCCCTGCTGGACAGAGGCTCGGGAATCTAGTCTAAAAGGGTGGCGAAAGCCAACACATTCTGGCTAGGCTTATAAATGCCCTAGGGCAGATAGCCTAGTACCTACCTATGAACCTATGTACCGCCCTACACATCTTCCAATGATGTGCAATTGAAGTGTGCCACTTTTGCTACAGTGACCTATCACACATCTTATTGGCCATATCTAGATATTCTTTTTGTGGCATAGACATTACTGTCTGATGGTGTGGAACCCCCATCAACTTGTTATACCAGATGCATGTGTGATACCTGTCTTTACAACATTGATGGCATGGGTAACATTTGTGACAGTGTAGATTGTGCCATATATATATATATATATATATATATATATATATATATATATATATATATATATATATATATATATATATATATATGTCATGCACACCAGTCAACTAGTCTGTATTGGTCATAATGTCACATACAGGTAAAGCAGTGTCCCTACTAACACCTCCAGCAGATTTTACAGCATCAGGACACTGTACGTGATTACATGAGTGCGGATGTGTCATAGTTGTGCAAGTGTCTTTGTGCATAACCATCTCTGATCAGTCTAAATCACATATGTTATGTCAGAGCATGGGATTACTGGTGGTATTATTCTGATAATGTCCATGTGTGTGCTTCTTTTAATGTTGTCCATGAGCTTTTACCTGTGTCCCACTTGCTGGAGACCTCTGCTGAGATTACACTCATATTCAGGCAAATCATTTTGCAGAGCTTCACAATATGCACCCTATCCCAATTGTATATAACATCCCTGATAGACGTCCTCTGCATTTTTCATGTAAGGATGCTTATTTCACGCAGACATCTTCCCCATTGTTATGTCACCTTGTGTGACACTCACATATTACACATTTTCACTGTGCAATCCGTACTGTACCATATTAATATGTGATTGGTGTTTCTGCTACAACTGTCTTCCATTGACATGCCCTCATCTGCTGTACATTAGGTTGTTTCACCTGTCCTCTTTCCATGTGTTTATTCCTACAATTCATCTGTGTGTCCATACTCAATACACACACTTCCCCTGAATGTTTATTTTGCATGGCAGTCCATGTACCCTTACAGATCATTTACACAACATCAGTACAGAATGCCTGGAATGGGATTTCACAATATTCTTCACTGTATACACTGTCTTGTACTGTGTTTGAACCATGTATTCAAATTACTTAATTGGCCCATTAATTCATATGCAATCACCAAAGCTTCAAACCTTTTTAGCTCGTAAACCTCTTCAACGTATCACTCTTGTTCTTCATCTCTTATCTCCAATTCTAATGTCACATATCTCATGAAATAACTACTTAAACTATGAACTCTTTCCACTGTTTATTGAAAATGTTGGTATCAAATAATTTCTCTTATGTATGCTTATTTTTTTCCACTATTATTTTTCTGATAAAATGTATTCCATTGTACGTATACATTGTAACCCACTGACACTGTTAACACTAAAACTGTAAAACTGTGGATCACTTCTCCCTAGGCTTCTGCTGAACAAGGCCTAGTTAGCTCAGTCAGAATATATATATAAACTATCATACCTATCAACTGCCCAGATATTCGCAGAATGTCCAGATTTTTGCCTTATATCTTTAAGTCTGTTCCTTATAAAATGTGTGTTTTCTGCCATATCAATGAGATGGTCTGAGGAATGAAGAAACTAAATAATTACTTACGTTTGCGTTCCAGACTTCATATTCTTCAGAAAATGTGTCTTAACAAAAACCTTGCTATTCTAGCACATTTCTAAGTTTAAAAGAGCAAATATGTAAAATCTGTCCATATTTTTGGGTCATTGCCCCCCCCCCCCATTATGTTGGGCTTTGTACAGATTTTTTGCACTAAAAGATTGGGAGCTATGATAACTATATGTTAAACCCTAATGATCATTGTGGCATTCTGCGCAAACCCGCTAACCTACTGTGCTCTGATATAAATGGGTTTGCTATTGGTGTTGTTTTACATGGTGTCACCAGCCATGAAACTGCACTTTTTTACTTTTAAACGTGATGTGCAGCATGAATATGTAATTAATGATGCTGCTTACTGCGCACCATCACGAACATATGTAAACTCTATGTAGGCTTCTCACAAACTCTACACAGAGTTTACTGAATTCCAGGGAGTATATCTAGAATATCTAATGCAATATCTAGAATAGCAACACATTTCAGATTTCTAAACAATTGCTGAGACTGAAAATGAACTTGTGCCTGCTTTTTAATCTTCAAATCCATGTGTGAATACTTTGTATCTACAGGATGAATACAAATCTCTGTCGCATATCATCTACTCAGAGGCGATCTCTGCTTAACATATTAGGCCATGTCAAACCCACAGCTGATGGACATGCTACACTTAAAGAAATCCCTCAGAGCCACATGCTTCAGGGATCTAAACCTTGTCATCACAATAAACAAAACATGCTGGAGGGATAGATTCCTGACCCAGAGACTCTCCAGACTCTGGAATAGACTGCCCATACATGTCAAGCAGAGCGCCTCTTTGACCCTCTTCAAAAGGAACATTGATGATTGGATGGGAGAAAGGAAATTCACCCCGGGGATCACGTTGGTTGCCCTGCTAGACAGGGGTCCAGGCCAGGGAATTGTTATGGCTAGGCTTGTATAGGCCCTAGGGCCGATAGCCTAGTACCAACCTATGAACCTATGAACCTAAATCTATAAATCAGTTAAAACATGAAATGACAAAAACTGCTTGAACAGATTAGCATGTTTACTTGTTATGCATCCTAATATTGATTTATTTCTTATTTAATTGTGAAGACAACAATATTAAGTAGAAATAAAGCCATCCTCTCAAAGAATAAGTAACAATATGTGAGCATTTGAGTACTTAAAACATCCAAAATCTCAAACAACTATTTATTGAATAGTATAGCCATACCTCTGGACTTGTTATAACATTTATTAATTTAAACCATAATGGTGTATTTCCACATCATATTTTTTATCAGATGAGAGATGAAACCCTGAAAAAAATGAAATAGTAATATCAAAAATGATGTAGTACCTTAAATAAATGATGATGTTTGATAGGATAATTAACACTATTTATTTTATAGAGGTTATCCTGCAATTCATTGATCTTTGAATAAGAAGTTATTAACTATAGCTCCTTTGAGGCTGCAATAGGAGCCCAACTCACAGAAATCAAAATGTAACATAAGAAAAATAGTATAGACTAAAAGGACTAAAAGAAAAACAAAAACTTAATCTGTGCATAGCAATATTATAAGAGCAATTCCCAAGACTTGCGATCTGCAAGTATGGCACATATTTTATTCAACAGTCCAAAGAGCTTTGATTCGGTTTCAGTGTTGTTCATAGACTGAAATAAAAACAGAGGGGCAGATTCCAGGACAAAGGTGCTGTGGGAGCACACAGCCTTTGCCATCCTACTCTCACTGCTCCAGGCCACAAAATGCAACTCACACCTGGCATGACAAAGATGACATATTGAAATGAATGGAGTGCTGCTATGCCCAGTCAAGGTATGTGTCCCATTATCTATGTTAAACATATTGCTGAAGCTGCCCAAGGACTTGGTGGGGCCTCTGAATCTGGCCAAAGTTCTCAGGCAGTACAACTCCATGTATAAGTCAGTCAAAATATTGCAGACAGGAAACCTGTGTATAATACTGGATCCAATGTACAGGTGGAACTGAATTGCCATGAGGCCTTCCAGTGGAATAGCACCATCTGTAGGGCAGTCTAATGAACACAGGTAGGATGGCCAGCACAGCTGTCATGCCTACAATCACCATGTCCAGGAAAAGTCACATGGATGTGAGGCAATTAGCCCAGAAGGGATTTATGTCTATTTATTCCAACACAGTACAGTGAGCTGCCCCCACTGAATTCCACAGAGGGGTCTTCCCAATACATACGGCTGTGGATTTGCACAATCCTAGGCATGCCCCCTCAACTGCCAGACTTTAGTTGAGCTCTACGACTATGTGAAACTAAGTATTGAAGGCAGTCTGGATTACTACTTATTACTTCCTGCAGTACCTTGTTCAATATACAGGTAGAAGTTCCACTTCAAGAAGCTCATTCATTTCAGTAAACTTCACTGCTGATTCTGTGTTTTACATTGGCTAGCCTCATCAATGTCTCATCAATGCAGAGTGCCAAATTATTTCAGCAACAGAAGCCCAGTTCCACTTTTGAGATGGGCATGAGTCTCCACTAATACCCTTTAGTATAAACTGAATGGGGACTGGTGATGCCTTAGCTTTTTAACATGAACATGGAGTAACATGTTCAGTTTGGCATATTACTCCACGCCAAAGTCTTTTGCAATTTGATGAGTTATGTCTTTGCAATTAAACTGTAGAGTCACTGGAAACAATTAATATAGTTTTAATGCCTTGAACAAATAGAAGTTTCCTAATATTAGGAGACTGTCACCTTTTTGTCACTTCAGAAGCAAGGTCTTTGAACACAGAAACAGAAATCAGATTGACAGGAATGCTTCTTAATTTTATTTCTTCCTGCAATACGAAATTTTCCTAATTAAGTCATACAAACTTAGCTGAAATGGTTTGATTTACTCCAGCTTTAGTTATACCCACTTAATGGCTACTAATACCTTATAACAGAAAAGAAATGTCCTTCTTTTCTGTTATAAGCTATTAGTAGCTGATTTTAATATCTACCAGGATTGTTTGCTGGGTCCTATTTAGGCCTTTGTTTGCACTAAGTCTTGTAGATAACATACAGTTAGCTAAGCTATTCACCCTGTCTTTCTATTTCAGCTGTCAAGCTAGTCCCTATTACCAGTAGTTAACATTTATTCTTTCTACTCTTATCAGGAGTTACTATGTTAACTGAACTGTCACTCCACCTCGGTTGACACTGTGAAGCCCAAGCCAAGTCTGGTCCCAGAGAATTTATAGTTCTATCGGTGGAAGCCTGAACCTACTACCCTGGAGCCTTGTTCTCTAACAGGGAATGTATGTGACTTACTACTAGTCCTGCAAGCTTTGTCTCTGTACCTCGGCCTCTTACTCCCACTTCTAGCATACATCACCCCTTCCTGTCTCCCAAGCACCCTTCACTCCATACCGCCCTACTTTCCCCTATTCTTCAGCCTAAAATCCCCTATTTCCTTTTACTGGCAGCATTTGTAAACAGTATGGATAGGAGCCTGCCAATACTATTCTCCTACCTCTAGTTTTATTACTCTGTTTTCTATATAGGACATCTTAGTTATTTAGACATTTCTTTCTTTGCTCCTATTACCTACTTGTCATTCTATCTCTCTCCTGCTATTACCTATTAAAACACCCCTCTATACTTCTCCTCCAATATTCTAGCTCTGTTTTTCAAATATAATTTACCTTACTTATTGGTTTTCTTCTTACAGAGCTGCACAAGGGGACTGGAACATCCCGCTCCATTTGTCTACCCTACTTCATCCACCCCCATTTCAATTAAATTTATACCTAGCAACTCCACCCACATAACTTCCAGTCACCACCCAAACCTCACCTAATTAATCCAATTAGAAGATCACACTTCAAACCACCCATACTCTACATCAGTAGTAGTTAAGCATATTAATTACACTCCCTGCTGCAAATAGACTCCTACTCACACACAAACTTCTGCAGTTCCAGTTTACTTCCATACTTACACATTAATCTTTTCACATACAAAATGTCTTATTCTAACTGCCTTTCCCACCATGAGGTACTTTCAAATAACCCTCATCCAAACGGTCACTACTAGCATCTTACTACTCTTATATTTCCTCACATCATATCATACTCTTCTACAAAATACCAGTTTCCTTCCCTGGCAAACCACTGCACTTACATATTTAAAAAACACATCATACTATACTATAACACCTACCCTTTTCCCTATCACCAACACTGACTATCATCTAAAAAGATCCCATCCTCCAAGATACTTTTCCCCTTACTCTCACAAATATGACAAACTACTTAACAAACTTATGAAACTCTATTTACACATTCTTAATCAGTTAAATCAATCTGGGGACATACACCCCAACCCTGGTCCCATGCCACCATCTGATATAACAAGTAGCTCAAACTCCATCAACAGGACCATTGCACTAAAATACAAGTCATTCCTACTCCTCCTGAACATGAATGTAAGGAGTATTGCAAAGGAAGTTCATGACCTGCATGTACAATCCACAAGAAAACAAAACCAGCGGCGTATTCCCAAACTCGATCAAAACGTTTATTAAGTGCTTTTGTCAGTATAAATCAGCTGACTTCTTCAGAGTAGTAAAAATTCAAATGAACCACTTTTAAGTATCATTCTGAGAACATCGCATGACTCTATCAGCTGGTAAAACACACTTAAAATTTACAAATCATTTAAAGAGACACTTACAAAAAACTCATGCTGTCAAGAATAAATCACCAAACATACAAGCTTTACAAAAGTAAAAAACCAACACCGTAAATATTTTTTAAAAAATATATATAAAAACATGTAAGTGAATATCTTCGCCTTAAAAGGCACTTATATTGGAAGTAAAATTAAACAATACAAGAACACAGCTTCAATTAGCTGCTCAAGCTAAGACTATCATTAAGACCCGGAAATGTAAGGGCATCTAGTCTCACTTGCCAGCATAACTCTTTAAATCCAAGGTAATCTTCCCACAGACCACTCCGGGGATCATGGGGGACATTTTCTACCACCCAAAACCTAAACTCATGGTCAGGATATCTTTCTACATGCTTAAATGAAGCACTGTTCGAGTTGTGGTTTTTAAGGTCCCTTACATGTTCATAAATTCTCTCTTTTAGTCTCCTCTTGGTTTTCCCACTATAGAAACCTTTGCATTTTGTGCACAGGGCAGCATAAACAACCACTTGGGTGCTGCAAGAGAATCTTCCTTGCGGTCTAATGGTAGTGTGATTGAGTTCGATTTTATTTATGCTAAAAATAAAATTAAATTGAGCACAAAACCCATATTTTTTGGTCCTTAAAACACCATATTGGGGTATACCTTGGACCTCTCTTTCCAACAAATTTTTGATGGTTGACCCCTCCTAAAACTCAATCAGGGTTCTAACCCCACCTTCTCCAATAGTCCTTTTTGACCGTGAAAAATCCACCAGTTCTTTTTGTAAATACCTTGGTGATCTACTGAAAATCTGGTGATGAATGAACAAATGTAGTCCCTACCATTAGTGGATTGTAAAGTAGGATCTGTATCTGAATAAAAGGTTAGATCATCATTTCTCTTACTAAGAAGGGGCTTTAAACTACCACCATCTCTCTTGTTCTAGACTTCATTATATGTATTATCAACTAACTCTGTGGGATACCCTCTAGAGATGAACATATCTTTCATCAAATTACATTGTATATGGAAATCTTCATCTCTACTAACCATCTGTGAAATTCTCACATATTCTTTTTAACATGTCCAGGATGGTTACTTTGATAGTGTAAAAGACTATTACAGTAAGTGGGTTTTCTGTAAAGGTCACTTACTAATCGGGAATTAACAAAATCCTTTCTAAGCTGTACATCTAAATAACTAATATCATTCAGCTTGTATACATAAGTGAACTTAAGAAACTCAGTGGTACCATTAATGTATGTTAATAAGTCAAGTACATCACTACTGTCCCCATTCTAAACGAAAAACAAATCA
Organism: Protopterus annectens; assembly: GCF_019279795.1. Classification (NCBI taxonomy): domain Eukaryota; kingdom Metazoa; phylum Chordata; order Ceratodontiformes; family Protopteridae; genus Protopterus; species Protopterus annectens. The sequence goes on along the minus strand of NC_056736.1, from coordinate 109,048,661 downwards.
TCAATACACTGTAGGTACAGACTCCACTTACTACTATAGGGGGATGAAAAAAGGAACTTTCTTTCCCACATAAGCATAACGATGTTTGCAAAAATGGGGGCGCAAGAGGCCCCCATAGCAACCTCTGTTTTCTTAACAAAAAATTGTCCTTCAAAAAAAACAAAATTATGTTTTAGGACAATTTCCATAAAGGGCACCAAAACTGAAACTTGATCGTTACTGAAAAAATGACTGTCGTAAAGAAATTCCTCAAACCATTCAATTCCACAGAGTGGGAAATGACATTAAAAAGATTAGTTACGTCTACAGTGAGAAAGGATATTTCCTCATCATAAGGTAGATTTTTGAGTTTTCTCAAAAAGTGCCAAGAGTCAATACAAATATGTTCCTCACCCTTCAAAAGATTCTTAAGCGTAACATCAAGCATTTCCCCAAGGAGTGGGTCTTAGACCCAACTGCACTGACTATTGGTCTCATGGGTGAGTTATTTCTATCCTTATGCATCTTTTGGATGCCAAAAATACTCGGCACCATAGGATATTTAGTAGTTAAAAAGTTGACTAAATCTACATCAATTTGTCCTTGGTCCTGCATGTCTTTCAGCTGCAGGTCAATCTTGTAGTAAGAAATGTTAACCAAGTTCAAGGAAACTTGCTCATAAATTCCCCCATCCAAAAGTAAAACAACCATTCTGTTGTAATCTTGCTTGATCATTATCACTACCCCACGCCCTTTATCTGGCTTCATAACTCGTAAAGATTTGTCTAAACATAGTTTTTCAATAAAACACTTTCAATGCTAGTCAAGTTGAAAGTAACATTTTCTAACTTATGTTCTAATAAAGCCCTAAACTTAAATTCACACATATTTTCAAATAGTACTAAAGAGTTAACTGGGGGGGGGGGGGTTTGTAAACACTTCTTTTACGTAAGGCACCACTACTTTCAACATTAAAAACAAAATCAGATAACAACTTGAAATTTAATTTCCTAACAAAGGTTTTTAAATACAAATAAGTTCAACCAGACTCTAGTAGGGACAAAATTAAAACCCTTGCTTAATAAATTTGCAATTTCAAAGTCAAAAAGCTGAGAAGAAAAATTATAAACTGTGAAGTCACTTTCGGAATTCACTAAAATGGAAGGAAATTCCATAGGTTCATCTGCTTCGTTGCAACCAGTAGTCTTGCAAAACACTATACTTGTGTTCCCTTCATGGTTGTTGTTAACTTGGAACGAATGACTCACGGCAATCCCAAACCAGTCTAGTTCCACCTGGCTTGCTGCCTTCTCGAATTCTGGTGTGATGGATTCTGTTGATAGCTCTGGTCCCTGTAATTCCACAGAGGCCTGTAGTTTACTTGCCTCGTCTGGTTCCATATCCTCTCTGATCTTCTTGGAAGTTCCCGCTTGGACCTGATTGGACAGATGAAATTCGGCTACTCCTCCTGAATTTGCAGTACTGTTGGTAAAAACTGTATTGCATACGTTGGAAAATGAATTGGACAATGGTTTGGGATAAGCTATCCCAGGTTGATAAGCCTTTTTATCTCTGTCCAACTTTTTTAGTTTGCAAGACTTAACGTCTCCAGTGAGTTTATCAATTTTATTAAGCACATTCTTATAAGCTAAGGTGGAATGCTCAAATAGCAAGTCTTCATGCAATGCTTTATCAAGCTCCGTTAACTCAGAGTGTAAAATTTCAATAGTTCTTTGGTTGTGTTTGATAAGAAGGTCTAGCAATTCTAAACCTTGCCTGTCAAATAAAGCTATAAGCTCACAGTGCAAAGGTGAGCCCACAATTAGCCCAATGGGGTACTTCCAGTGCCTAAGCCCTTTAGGCACAAGCTTGTTTTTATTGCATTCCAGAAAATAGGCATTTTCAACCTGTAATTTTCTCCACCTGGTTCTTGGCTTTAACTGTGGTGTTTGTCGATGACCTGCATGTCCTACTATCTCTATACTCCTCACATATAGTAATATTATCCAAAACATGGCTAAAACCCAGCAATAACAACAATGAGATAACAGCTCCTGGATATAATGTTCTGCATAAAGACAGGTTAACAAGAAAGGGTGGGGGAGTAGAAAACCTCTTCTAAAATTACTTAATAGTTTACCACAGATATATCTATCCCAATTTTGATAATTCTGAGCTTTTATTTACCAAGTTAAAAATTAACCCCAAAAAGCACATTAACATCATAGGAGGTTATACTCCACCAGGCAGAAATATCCCCCCACCTTGGAAAATTTACTTAATTAGATCATCACATCCCTACAGCAGTAAACAATCCTGCTAGGTGACTTCAATATTAAATGGCTTAACTGCTCCTCACAACATCCGACAGACCACATAAACCTCCACAGATTCACCCAACTAATCACATCCCCTACTAGGACTGACAAATCTAAAGTCAATTTTTAACTGGATTTTGGTTAGCAATCCTTCCCTAGAATCTCAAACAGGCTGTCTTCCTGATAGTCTAAGAGACCATCACCCAACCTTTCTTCTTCAAACACACACTCCCCAATCCATCCAGGCTACCTATCGCCTAATCAGAAAGAAAAAAAAAATCAACCCAGACAGTTTCATCTATGCACTAAATAGTTGCAACTGGGATTCACTAAAACAGCTTCCACTACAGGATGCAGTAAGCACCTTCAACATTACCTTCCTAGACATACTACACTACCACTCATCACCTAAAACTATCAGAATTAAATCCAATTATGCTTCCTGGCTAACTAAAGAATGTAGGTCCCTACCAAAGGCTAGAGACATGGTGTGGGAGCAACTTCACAAAAATAAAACTCAACTAGCAAGACACAAATACCTTGAGCTACGTAAAATTGGTGAGATCAGATAAAATCAACTACTACCATAATAGTCAAAATAAACATACAAAACAGCATCAGAATTTCTGGGTGGTAATTAATAACATAATTCATCCAAGTAAATCACCTACCCCTAACTCAACAATTAACAATACTGAAAATATAGCAACCCAATTCAATAAATACTTTACAGAAGCTATTCAAGTCCTGACAATCTTTCAAGAAAACATCAGCAACCCTACATCTCTCCCCCCTCAAATCTGAAACCAGCCACACTAGCCGCAGATAATTTCCCAGCGAACTTCCTAAAAATTGCTGCTAAAGCTATAGCCTAGCCAGTAGCCATTTTCATCAACAGGTTAATATATGAGAACCATGTAGCTAGTATTTAGAAAATCTCCTATATACTGCCACTACACAAAGGAGGTAATTCCACAGAATTCACAAATTACTACCCTATCGCCATCCTATCTCCCTTATCCAAAATTCTAGAAAGAGTAGAGCAAACCCAACTAATGCCCCACCTTCTCACACACAAATTACTATCACACACAGACAATATGTATCTCCCCTATTCTTAAACATTTCCAAAGCCTTTGATATGGTAGATCACAATAAACTTATTAACATTCTCTCCACCCTAAACCTTAGCAACTCCAGTAGTACATGGTTCCAAAACTACCTAACTGGATGACTACAAGCCGTTCAGTGGCATAATCAACACTCCCCTCTGCTCCCAGTTATCTTATGGGTTCCACAAGGCTCCATCCTTGGACCTCTACTTTTCTCTATATTCACCAACCAGCCTCATGCCTCTGTAGTTCAATACACAGACAACTCTACCCTAAAATGTGCAGCCCCCAAACTACAAGACCTCCACACCTTAACCCAAGATTCCTTCCTATCTATTGAAACATGGCTCACTAACTCCCAACTCATTCTAAATCCCAACAAAACTAAACTCCTTCTCTTTATCCCAACTAGATCTCACTCAGCTTCACAGTCATTTACTATCTTGTCCAAAATTAAAACTGTGGTCAACACAATAACACACACTAAGCTGCCTAAAATGTGATATACACATAGCCCAAACCATCAAGAAGGTCCACAAGAAACTAGGTCTTCGATACAGAGACAAACAATTTCTAACAAAAACCACAAAAGCTATCATAGGTCGTACACACCTCCTATCAACCCTCCTCTACATCACCCCAATACTAACCAACCCCTGCAAAACAGACTTAATCATACTAGAAACTTGCTATAATAAAATAGCAAAGTTTGCAACTGATGCCTCATATAGGTCACATCATTGTACATCTCTTAACTCATTCCCTCCAGTACAGCTGTACCTTTAACTCCCAGTGGGTGTGGCTTGAACCTTTAAAAAATGAAGTTATCACCTTACAGTTCTAACAAATACTCATTGATAGAGGTCAAATATCAATACAATTGTGTTTGCCATCATGTATGCTTCAAGATAAAATATTCTGATACCTTGTATGTAGCATGGTTTTGAAATTATTTATGCAAATATGAACAAGCAGTATTTGACGCCTAGAGACGCAGTAGGAGGTCACTGCAGAAACACCTGTAGGCACACTCGGCTGTAATGAACAAATGAATTGACTTGAACTTCATCAGCTTTTACACTTTAACCAACTGACCCTTGCACACAAAACTCTAACAACCTCATAAAACTCCTGCTCTCCAAAATGTTATACACCCATCAAGTCTGGAATATAACCATTGACTTTATACCTATACATGGAATATCCTATTGACTATATACCTATATATATCATTTGGCAGATTAGAATACTTTGATCATGATGGCAACAACAAACTGTGTAGTATTCTCTTTGAAAAGTTTTATTTTACTTGTATTGCCACTGTGGAAGCATTATATGTATCATTTGATAATGATAAGAAGTATACGGAGATAACCTAATTGTCACCCTTGCATTTTATTTTTAGGTATCATTTGGGTTTTTTTCATCATTTATACATATCTTGTTTTTATTAAATAAAACTTGAGCAGGGCACAGCAACCTTGATGTACACTTTTCTGATGTCACAAAAGTGTATAACAAGATTATGTTTTTGAATTTTTTTTTTGTCTGTAATCACTACCCACCATGTATTGCAAAAAACCTAAGACATTGGTCAGTTACAGTTTTTTGTATGTGTTTTGGATGTGGAGCTATAGAAGAAATACATACATTTTTCTGAAGTTGTCTCAGTACAGTCCTGCCTTTGTTTTCACTTATTATACAATAATGGTTCATTACTATTCAAAAATGAGCACACTTATTGGACAACCCAACCAACATGCCCATTGTAATGAAGCATATATATCAACAGAAAAAAGTCTGGCCATTGAAGTACCATTGACAGACTTTTCCATTGGCATATACTGGAGGACACACCAAAATATGAGAAAACGGGTACATTCTATGAAACTAAAACAGAAACATACCTGATTTTCTTCATATTTTTGTGCTGCCTCTGTAAATGTCTGTTTCTTAACAGTTAAAAAAAAAACTAAAGAAACAGTAGCAGTGATTCTATTTACTCTATCACATCTGCCACACTGATGTACTGTGCAAGTGTGGGAATATAAGTCCCATACACAGACCCAGTAAATCAGAATAGTGAAGAAGGCATAAGTTCCATTACACAACCACATTAAAAGGCAAGTAGTTTCTTTCTTAAATAATATGATTGTATAAAAGCAATAATCCACTCCTGTTTATGGGTATCTTAGGATTTACCCATGGTTGGCTTTGTTTAATCACTCAGGCTTCACCCTCATTATCAAATATACCAACCGTGTGTAAATCCTGATACACCCAGGCACAGTTGTGGATTATTGTTTTATTATACTATTCTGTTCAATACAGTTACATTACTGAATCAATCCAGTACGAAATCTGTAAATCATCAGGATGAATTTTCCCATATTCCAAAGTGTTTACAGTATTATTAATTGTGTTTGTACTTATATGAACTCAAAGGTAGGGCAAGTGCAACCTGACTGTTGTTTAAGAATTGCATTACCTGGTGTGAAAGCTATGTGACATACTAAGCCTCATCCTGATGGTTATTATGAACATTACCTAAATAAATTTAGTGTATTTTGTTTAGTTTGATATTGTTTTTCTTATTCAAGCCATACTTGAAAACTCCAACTTTAAACTAGTCAGTTTTGTCTCTACAAACCCCAAATGTTAATTTTTCTGAGTTGTGGGACATGATAGGAACATGAGATTTAGGTTGTATGAGAGGGAATAAATATATATGGATGGAAGCGAGCACATTCTTTTTACCTGTACAGGGTTGCCATCATATGGGGTATTTAAAATAAAGAATGAAAGACTACACATTCTATACAACTTCATTAATGCCTACACTGAGTATACACTAAGTGTACACCATTCTGAGGGACTATACAACACAAGCATAACTTCCACCTTAACCCTCATAATTTTACTCCTACTGATTTTCTTGCAACCTTAATTATTTAGATGGATTCATAAAGGTTACCAGAATGTATAGACTATGTCAACACTTAGTCTAATCTTTCTGAATGAATAGACAGCACAAAAAATGTGGTAGGGATGTTCTTGAATGCAGATCATGTACACTTAGTGTACACTTACTGTACACTTAATGTAGGCATACTTGAATCTATACCACTGCTGAGTTCTGTCAAACCACTCCAATATTACAATTCCTTTCTTATTTCTTTTAATTCTCAGCTCCTTTTCTATGAAAGGTTACTTTAGAAGAATGAGAAAATTAATAATACTAAAATTAACCAAATTGACTATTCTAGAAATCAGGATTAAGTTAGTGCCTCTTATATAGGCCCTAGGGCCAATAGCCTAGTACCTACCTATGAACCTATGTAGATATGTATTTGAATTTTCTTAATCAGTTGTTATTAAATTAAGAATACACATGTTTCAGGGGAAAGTATGGTTGCATTATTCTTTAAACAAAAAAGAATAAAAAGTGAAAAGATGGTCTGGAGTAAGAAAACAATGGTTAATTGATGATGTAGAAATGAGCACTAACTGAGGACTGACAGAAATATAACAAACACCATTTAATTAAGTGCTTTTGTTCTTTACAAATGAAGAACTTCTTCAGAATACATAAAAAAAAAAAAAGTACATTTAAATAATTAAAAGACTGATGCCATTACAATTAACCAATCCTATGTACAGCTCACAACTGAGTGTGTTCTTAAAGGAACATTACTAATTAATACAGGCAAAATTACAATTGTTAAAGACTCTTGTACTTTAAAAAGTTCTTAATAGAAATACTTTCGTTTATAACTGGAGTTGTATCAGCTCTTAAAAAACACTTTTAGTTCTCTATATTCTAAATATACATTACATTGCCCTAAACATCTCCATTTGTCTGTTCTTTCAACAAATAAAAACTGAAACTTCCTGAAATCCTTACATTCCTGGACATGCCTTGCCAAAGGATTGATTTTGTCCTTTTTCTTTATTGCTAATGTACATATGTACTCTAATCCTGGCTGTTAACCTCCTTGTCATTTTATCCACATAAGAACCATCACAATTTGAACAACTTGCAAAATATATCAATCCATCACTCTGGCAATTATTTCTATCCTTTGCTATCAATGTGTAATTAATATGTTTAACATAAAAACTGCTCGCCATTAGAATGTATCTACAGTAAGAAGATGAGCATTTTGTTCATGAAGTGGAAACCTTGATTTATTTATTTAAACATAATGGTTACCCTATAGACAAGCTTAGGATCATCTGTAATAAAGTGCTAAGAGACAGACAAACTAAGTTTCCACCAATCTCAAGGGCAGGATTTGTCTCTAGAAAGGAAAATTAGGTATTTTAAGATGGTTCACAAAAAGATCTAAGGTTCTCATTCCCAATTCCCATGAGTGTTGATGATCCCATTTTTAGAAAGATTATTTCTAATAACTGGAAGATAATAATGGGTAGCAAGAACAAGAGTTTTAGGACCAGGTCCCAATGTTATTTTCAAAAAAGTTAGGAATTTAAAACAGAATTTTAAAAAGACCTTTTTCAACATCTTCTAATACTAGGGTCCCTATGGTTTGTGGTACTTTTGCCTGTCAAAATCATCCTTACTGTAGATACATTCTAATGGTGAGCAGTTTTTATTTTAAACATATTAATTACACATTGATAGCACAGGATAGATATAATTGCCAAAGTGACAGTTGATATAGCTTGCCAATTGTTCAAATTGTGATGTTTTTTAAATGGGTAAAACCACAAGGAGGTTAACAAATAGGATTAGAGAACGTACATTAACAATAAACAAAAAGGATAAAAAACAATGCTTTAGCAAGGCATGCCCAGGAATGTAACGATTTTAGGAAGTTTCAGTTTTTGGTTGTTGAAAGAACAGACAAAAAGAGATTTTTAAAGCAACGTAATGTATTTTTAGAATATATGGAACTAAAATGGCAAGTGTTTTTAAGAGCTCATACAGCTCCAGGTATAAATAAAAGTATTTCTATTAAGAGCTTTTTCAAATACAAGAATCTTTAACAATTGTAATTTTTCCTGTATTAATTAGTAATGTTGCTTTAAGAACACAGTTGTGAGCTGTACATAGGATTGGTTAATTGTAATGACATCAGTATTTTAATTCTTTAAATGCAGTACTTTTTTAATGTATTCAGAAGACATTCTTCATTTGTAAAGAACAAAAGCACTTAATTAAATGGCGTTTGTTATATTTCTGTCAGTCCTCAGTTAGTGCTCATTTCTGCTTTTAATTGTGTTAATTGTTGATGTGATTCAGAAATCTGCATTATCTATTACTTGCAAGGAGAAAGCAAGTCATTCCATAGTGACAAGATGGTCCAACAAAACATTTGTTTGTGTCCATATTCTGTTATACCTTTCAGTAGAGGGATTAGATGCTGGTGAAGTAAATTTTAAATTAAAGGAGGGATACCTTAACTAAGAAAGCAAGAGACACTAAAATATTGTCCATTAAGAAGAAGGTGGTTGTAGACATACCTTTATAAATACTTATTTATTTTATAATTTTATTTATTGGGTTATTAACTAATTAGGTTGAACTAGTCCTTCTTTGCCTCTGTTCAGCAATAATCAAGGCTAAAAGGTCAATGGTAAATGTCATATAAATGGGCAAGTTTGACCATCACAGTATTATTAATATTAATAGAGAGAATGGGGCCATAATTACTGAAAGCTTGTATTTAATGGACATCCTTGGAGAAGCTGATTCCTTTGTGTATAGGAAAGCCAGAAACATCAGGAGTTGGGATGAAAGTAGGCACAGACCATTGGCTACATGCACCAACAAGTGTGGAGCCAACTGTGAATTTTGTCAGCACATACAAGATTGAGACATGTTTTTTCTTCCCTTATTAAAATAAACTGATTAAACCAATGCAGGTGGTGACTGTAACTCAGTGCAGGTGGTTTACAGGGCAAGCTGCAAAGACTGTGAAGCATTTTATGTGGGAAAATGCTCAACAGACTTGAAGGATTTCTGGCCATCTTTTCAAAATTAGATCTAAATGCAAGAATAATGCACTGTCTCAGCACCTGCAGCTTCACAAAAGACAAACTGGCTTTACATTTCAAATTACTGATTGTGTGGACCTTTTGGAACTGGAAGATTACACCCCTAATCTTTTAGAAAAACATGAACTACTATGGCAGCTGAAGATAAACTCATAGAAAACTGGGGGTTAATTATTATTGCTTCATAAAAACATACTAGAACTCAGAAAACTGCCCCACCATTTAAAAGACTATTAAAAGTCTGATATGGTACTGATTAATGCTGACATTACATGCTAATTTTGTTAAAAACAAATATCAAATATTGTAAATATTTCACAATAAAAATAACTGGCATTGGTGCTGTTTTCTGATACTCTTGAGTGCACTTTTACTACTTCAAACTAAGTGCTTCTTTAGTTAGATGCCACACTTGAACAAATTCCCAGGGCCTTAATGCTTTATTTTTATTTTTTACCATTTTTCACTGTCTTTCCACCTTGGCAAGTATAACTAAGGTTTTCAGCCTACTCAGATGTTTACTTGTAGATTCATATGTGTCTATTCATATTATATGTTTTTACACACAAACCTAACGAAGTATTTATTTGGCAAGAAAGCAATCTTTGTTAAAAGTCTTTTGGTTTATAGGTATTAATATTTATTCTGATAGATGCCTAGTGGTAGATGTTTTTGTCAGTTAATTATTTAATCATTTTGTTTGTGAGTTAGTTTCTTAATTAATAAAATTTGGATTAGTAGGTTATCCTATATAAAGTATTAATAAGCTGTTCTTATATTATATATTTCATTTGTCTCAAGCTTTTTACTTTCAGTTCTAAGGTAGCACAGTCTCAGTTTACACTGTGGTGTTAAGGGGGAGGGAGGACTTGGTTAAAGGAATGAGTTTAGTGCTTTTATTGCTCTTAACAGAACCACCCTCTGTAACCACTCCCTTGCTCCAAACCACCTGATTATATATAAATAATGAATGCTTTGATGCTTTTCATTACACTCAGCTAGGATCACTTGTTTGTGTGTTTCAATAAAGGATATTCAATCTTTAAGTCAGCTGTGGACTGTTTACTATTTTCTATTTTATTTTGCAGTACGTATTTTACAGTTTGGTTTTTATTAGTGAACTAGGAGCGTAACATAATTCAAGGAGTGAACTTCATACCCTTCACACTGCAAAGTTTCTTCTTGGTGTATAAATGAGCAATTTAGTACAGGCTAGGAGGTGGAAGAGTACCAGCACAGACCCAGAGCAGACAAAAGGAGAACATGTAAACTCCGCACAGCCATAGACCTGAGGTCAGAATTAAATCTCAGATGTTATAACAGTAAGGCAGACATCTTACCACTGAGACACAATACCAGAATGAAGAATGTAAAGGTCAGTCAACTTAACTGAGGAAAGAAAGCATCTTAGACACCAGAATGAGATATCTTATATTAAACATTTTTAGGTTTTATGTGCTCATTTTATAACCTTGTCTTAAAACATAAAAACATACAGAACCCTCTTTAGAAAAATTCAAAAAACAGACACATATTTGAAAGACATACAGTTTTCATATGACTGTTCTCTCTCAACTGTTGGGAGTACACTTTCAGGTAAAACATTTACTTGAAAACTGTAATTATTGCATTCTCGCATAAAATTTACTAATGAATATAGCCATAGGAAATATATTATAACCTTGCCAAAAATGTCTACAGAGGTTTCCAGAGATGACACATCCTCTGGCTATGTTATGGAAAATATTGGATTTTATTTCTTAACTGACATTTGCTATCATCTATGAGCACTCTTAAACATAGTGCAGTCTGTATAATGAATACCATTAAACAGAGTGAATTAGCAAGGTTTTGAAATAATAAATCAAATTAAATAAAACTGCATACTAAGAAAATAAAGTACAAGAAACATTTACTTGTTGAAGTCCTTTGTATCACAATATGATAAGTGCTTTCTGAACTCTAAGTATATTTGAAATCAGAATGCCCTTCATCTATTTAGCAATGCTCTTGTCATATTATAATAAAATGATCATTCACTTCACATTAAATTACTTTACATAGCCCATGGCAAATTTTTTATGCTTGCCGAAGATCACCTTTTAGGAACAGAATCTGATGAAACACACTAAGATCAGAGCCCTGCTAATGTTTTCATTAAATTAAGCTTGTGAAAAGAAATGTAGTTTCACTGACTATTTTTATGTGGCTAGAAAAACCATAAAGGAGTAAGCATATTAGATGAAATATTGCAGTCTGCATAATTTTTATCCTAAGAATTCTTGCTAAAAGGGGTTATTTAAATAAGTCCTTTCTGAGATGAATATTTAGAAAAAGTCTCATTCTGGATGATTTACAGCAAAATGATATGAAAATGGTGAAGGACAGCAGAATTTTATTAGCCAGGGGTCTCATTTCCACAACATATGAGTTATGTCTTTTAGAAAATACAGAGAATATTATTAATGCTTCTAAGACAGGTGACCATAGCAAGTGCCTGCCTCTCTGGATTTTATTAGGGTCAAAAATCATTTTTTTTTCATTTCTAGTGAACTTACAATGAGTTTAGTATTGTCTGCTTCATTTTACCATAATTACCATAAGAACAAATTTGTTACCTGTACCTGTAATATAATTAAAACATAAACATTTTTAACATTGTTAAATGTTTTGCTGCTTTTAATTCTCTGTTTACTGCATATCCACCTTTTAATTATTTTATACTCTTCGTGTGCTAATCTTCCCTTTGAGACATCATTTTTCCTTATTTTCATATTTAATCACAGTAGTGTTTCAACAGCTGTCTTTTTATCTCACTTTGCTTTTATGATTTTATAATGAAGCAATTTCTGTATTTCAAAAGAGTTATGTCCACAATGGGTTAATTTGCTAATATGACTGCTAAAATGTTTCGAATACTGAAAAATGATACCCACTAACAGCATTTATAAATACTTTTTGAGTAAATGTGCTGCTTGCATATGGACTATGACTGAAATGGGTCCATTTTTGAGCAGTATAATTAGTTAACTAACTGAATAGCTAAGGAATTGAAGTAATATTTACTTTATTGCCTACAATGCACAGCGCAAGTCAGGGTTACATTCTGAGTATTGTTTTTATTTTGGCATCTAGTAATGCTGCAAACAAATGGAGAAATAAAGCATTCTTGCTTACTACCTACAGTATAGCAATCTGTGGAGCAGTGAAAAATGATTACTGATATATAATAAGAAGAAATCCGCAATAGAAAAACATATAGTTTGCAAGTAAGGAAGTTACCCAAACATTAAACAAATCTTAAATACAAATAAACAACAACAATGCATGAACTGCTGATAACAGTCTTATTTTCTTCCTTTTGCATGCAGTTGTCATTGCATTAAAATGAGACTTGTGTTAATCAAAGACATAGCTAATGACATAGTGAAAGGCAGTATGATGTAGCATGAAAAAGGGGTCATAAAATGCTGACCAACGATGTCCTATAGCATTAGTTATATGTTTTAATAACAGCATGCCAGGTTTTGTAGCATGTCATAATATCACTTCTGAGATCGATCATAACATCAAACACAATGTTTTGCTCTCCCCTCAAGAGACATGATATCATACAATGACTCACAACCATAAAGCTGAACAGATTTAGTCATCTTCTGATTATATGTATGGACAAATAAGATCTTCATTCATCATTCTTGTTGCCAAAGCATATGACTGAAATTTTGAGCTACATTCATTTGAATTAGGCCGTCCACCGACCATACCTCCTAGGTATGTACAGGATTCATAAATAAACTTATATTTCTATAACGTTAATTGCCTTCTGGAGAGATGAATGTAGTGAAAATCATTGAGCATTTTACCAAAGAAATTCAACAGCTGTATAGGTTAGTTGAAATCATACCATAAAAGCACCAACAATTGCAAAATCAATAATGGGATTTTAAAGTACAGAATTTGCCTAATGGTATTGCTATAAGTAAATAAAGGTGTATGAAGCCAGCAGTCAAACAGATATTATATTATGGATTATGAACATTTCTCTAGTCATAATTAGTTTATTCTTTTTTCCAGAAATAGTTGTCAATAAATCAGATTTCTTGATATCACTTTCAAGAAAACATAACAAGAACTGGCTTTGATCAGAAAGCAGCCTTAATGTTTAATAACATGCAAGGAATTGTAGCTGCCCCTCTGTAATACACTTTTTAAAATAAAGAGGTTGTCAACAGCACAAGCTGTATGACAACTTCTAAAGCTATTAGTTGATTAGAGGAGCATTCCTCTTTTAGTTACCATTTGTGCAGCAGTATGAGGTATAACAGCTTTTAATGCTGCCAGTTGGTTTCCAATGCTATTACTGTGTAACTGCCATCCATATGGTAGTGCATGGCATGTTTACATCTTTACTGCTATTAATTGGTTTCTGATACTATTCACATGTGATTGTCATTTACGTGGAAGTACAAAGCGCATTAATAGCTTTAAAGCTGTTAGTTTAGTTCTGATATTGTTCCATTTTAAATTCCATTGCTGATTTATTTTTGTAATTGGTGGTTGCATCATATGCTGACTTTAAAAACAAACCTGCTGGTGGTCAACCAACGTAAAGAAGCATTATAACAAGAAACAAGAAAAACTTTAAACTGCACAGTAAAGTGAGAACTTTTCAGAATTATGGCAGTATTAAATATTACTAAGAAAATAAAAATAACTGTAAGGATCAGAAAAGCAACCCATGAAATGGAATTAACTTCTGAAGCAAAGGATAACTATAAATCCTTCTTAAGCTATGTTAGAAAACTAAGAAGTAGTATTCAGCATTGCTCTGAATTTCTCCTTAAAAGGACCCCCCTACTCTGACCAAAATGACAGTCGAAATATACTAGCAGATATTTTTTTGTAAATGTCACCTTCAAAAGTATTCCAACACCATTTATCTCATATCATTACTAAAGAACATGTCCTAAAACCAAAGTCACTTCCTCAATGGCTCCTGATAACATACCTGAGTGTTTATTAAAGCAGTGTCAAACAGGTTGTCACCAAACCTCTCCTTAACTCATTTAACCTAAGCCCAGCAGCAGGCTATGTACCCACATTCTTGTACACTCCTGTGATGATGCTCCTTCACAAAGATGACTATCATTCACCGTGGTTCTTACAGACCTATCACCCTTATCAGACTGGTCTGTAAAACTCTGGAGCATATCATAACTGATCTCATCAATTATGATATTAAAAATCTCATTAAACTCGATCCCAGCAATTTAGCTTCATCAAAGGGAGATCATGCCTGTTAAAACTTGTTAGTTTCATTGAGTGGGTTATACAAGTTGTCACAGTAGTCATGCTGTTCATAGAGCTTATCTTGATCTGGTCCAAGTATTCAATGTCAGACCTCATGCCAGAATTGTAAGGAAACTGTCTCATTTTTACATAGATCCTTATGCAGTAAGATGAGTTGCAAATTTGCTGAAAAACAGAATCCAAATAGTTCATGTGGCAGGTGCCACTTCAAATAGCATTAAGATAACCATTAGAGTCCCTACAGATCTATACGGGGTTGTTTTATAGGTTCATAGGTTCATAGGTAAGTACTAGGCAGAATGTGTTGGCTTTCACCACCCCCTTAGATTAGTTCCCTGTGCCTCTGTCCAGCAGAGCCATCAGTTCCCTGTGCCACTATCCAGCAGAGCCATTAGTTCCCTGTGCCACTATCCAGCAGAGCCAGTGCAGTGATCCCCGGGGTAAATTTTCTGTTTCCCATCCACCCGTCAAGGTTTCTCTTGAAGAGTGTTAGTGAGGGGCTCTGCCTGATGTATATTGGAATCCTGTTCCAAAGCATGGGGAGTCTCTGGGATAGGAATCTATCCCTCCAGCATGTCCTATTTATCGTTGTGGTGAGGTTTATATCTCTAGAGTGTGTGGCTCTCTGTGATTTGTTTTATTTTAGGTGGCGCATGTCCATCAATTCTGGGTTGGACATGGCCTTGTATGTCAGGCAGAGATCACCTCTGAGTAAGCAGTATGCAACTGAGTACAGCTGGAGTTTCTTGAGTCGGGCTGCATAGGGCATCTGTTTGAGGCCAGTAATCCTATTGGTGAGGTACTTTTGTGGCCTTTCCAGCTGTTGCAGGTGTCTTGTAAGGTACATCCCAAATGGGGCATTGCATTCTATGATGGGTCTAATGAGTGATGAGTAGAGAGGCACAATAACCTCTTTTGTTCTAGATGTGAACCCTTTTGTGATTAGGTGGGCCACATAGAAGGATTTTCTAACCACCTTGGCAATATGATTATCAAAGGAGAGATTACTATCTATTTGGGTCCCCAGATCCCTTATTACATTTTCTGTATTTAAGGGACTACCACCTATGTGGTAGTTCGCGGGTATTTTGTTTTTTCCAAAGGGGATGACTATGCACTTTTTGGCATTTAGCTTGAGGTCATGGTTTTGGCACCAGCTATCTGTCTCAGTGAGACCCATCTGAAGGGTGTCTGTATCAGCCAGAGAATCAATTATGACCCCTAGTTTGCATTCGTCTGTGAACTTGGTCAGCCATAGTCCTCTTTAGCTTGCCTGTACCTCTGAGAAGTATATACTGAACAGGAGGGGTCCTAGGACTGAGCCCTGGGGGATGCAACTTGTAACTAGTTTAGAGTCGGACATAGAGCCTGCAACTCTCATCATGTGGGTTCTATCCATGAGCCAGTTGGCAACCCATCTTGTGACGTAGGGGTTTATGTTCAAGCTGGTGAGCTTGTCTATAACACTAGAATGGGGAATGGTGTCAAAAGCCTTTGCGAGGTCTAGGTAGGCTGTGTGGACCTCCTTTCCCTCATCTAATTCCTTGGTTTCCTGTTTGGTATCATCTTCTATGATCTTAAAATTGATAAACAAAACTTCTAAGTTAATTAAATGTGTAGACAACTGTAAACTGGGTGCACTTGTCAGAACCCCCTTAGAAAGAGCTTATCTTTGTTAATACCCGATGTAGGGATAAAATGTTTAAATTGAATGTTAAAAACTATAGTGCTATCTGTTTTAAAAAACAGAAGCTACCCTCAAAATACAATATAGATAACACACCCTGACAAAATGAAAAAGGTGTTAGAGACATCAGTACTTGGGTCAGCAGTTCTTCTCATTTGATCTCATGTTGCAATGGTTCTCAGAAAATCCTTCTACTTAGCACAACAAGTAGCCAAAGGTATTTTGTCTATTTCTAAAAGTGTTATTGTGCATTTGCATTCAGTACCAATCAGTTAGAACTATAGAGTACAATGCTGTATTCTGTACATGTGTCACATCACCCATATATGTGTATATACACATCACCCATATATATATTTGTGTGTGTGTGTGTGTATATCCGTATATATATATATATATATATATATATATATATATATATAAAATCAGGGGGTGTGGGTGACCTATTCCCTAAATGGGGGTGCAGGGGGGGGGGCTTTTTTTCCCCCTTGCAAAAAGAAGTTTAAAGGAGAAGAACGATTTTCGAAATCCACTCTTCTCCTGTGTTTTCGGGGTGGGGGGGTTGGTTTCTCTCCACTCTGCATTTTGAGTGCCAACATTTCAATGGCAAACCTATATATGGATGTCTGCCAAGTCACTGAAAGTGACATCCATTAAATGGCAAATGATCAAGTGCAACTTGTCGATCAGCAGCTGATCAAAAAATAACAGAATAAATATGTCTTTTATAGGACGGCACATGCCTTGCAACCCCACAACAGCTGATAATTATGTCTGTACCAAATTTGAGATTGAACTACAGTAAGAAAAGGGCAAATTCCCCAATCCTCACTGTACTGTGATCTGACACAAAACAACTACTGGCACGTTCGATCAGCTGATTTTCAATCTGCTGTGCTTGCAGTTTTCCAGGTTCAACAAATCATTTGATAATTTGTTTGCAACCAGTACATACATACAAACACACACACACACACACATATATATATATATATATATATATATATATATATATATATATATATATATATAAAATCACGTTTTCAGAAACTCAAAATTCATATGGTCAGGACCATATGACTGAGTTTCGGAAAACTTGAATGTTTTGAATGAAGATCGCAGTTCAGTGCAGAAAATTTACCCTTTTCCTCACTGTATTACGATCTCAGAGCTGGTATATTTAATTTACAGGGGGTGTGGGGGGATAGGAGTGCAGGATGTTTTTTTTTCTTGGATGTTCAGGTTTTTGAAAACTCGATCATATGGTCTTCACAGTATGATTTTCAGGTTTCTGAAAACTTGATCATCTGATAGGGATCCATATAAATATATATGTGTGTGTGTTATATTCATAAAACATATAACCAAATACAAACAGCGTTTCATAATATTGAAAAATGCAGACAAAACAGGTGCTTAATTCAAGTATTATTTTAATGATACAATAATTTTTTCTCATTTTCAAAGCATAATTAAGAGTCTCTATGTGTATTATTATGTAGTTATTCCTATGGAAAGAACAAATCAGGTGTAACAACAATGGCTGCTGCCAGTTTCTGGAAAACTGTGATGACTTCTTGAATGCTCCTGCAAAAGATGTATATAGTGAAGGGGGCAAAATAAGTTGAACAGCCATAAACATTCCTAACAGGCTGAAACATGGGCTATAAAGATCTGACAAAAACATGAACATCTGTGGTGTAAATCAGTGCAAAAATCAAAGACCTTGGTTAGTTACAAGAAGTGCTAATACAACAGTTATATGAAAAGAAATGAATGGAGAACTGGGGGCAGGAAAATTGATTAGAAACAGTTAACGTATGAATAAAACAAGGAAAGAAATGGCTACAGATGACAGACATATAAAAAAGATAAATTACACCAGATGTTAGAGAAAAAGCAAGGGTAGGGCAGAGGGAGCAACTGGCCCCAGCACAAACTATTGGAGAGAACAATCAGCACTGTAGAAGAGGTGACTATCAGTCCCAGCAAGCAGTCTATGCAATCACTGAAGCAGCCACAGTTGCATTCACAGGTGCTTAAATAATTGTCAGTTCTTAGTGCTGATGATGCCCCAGTTAGTATGTGTTTTTGTGAGTATGCACGTGTGTGTGTGTGTGTGTGTGTGTGTGTGTGTGTGTGTGTGTGTGTGTGTGTGTGTGTGTGTGTGTGAGTGAGATAGCTCCTTTAGCTCCTTGCTACAGTTGCAAGCATGCACACACTCTATCAGTAACTTAAAACACTGATTTATTCTGCAGCGATATCAGCCACAGCTGCTTACATGAACGCATGCACCTCAAGCAGCCTGCCTCTTCAACACCACCCTACGTACAGTAAAGTGCTATTTTAAACAAATGTTTTCTCTGCTCCCCATGTCCCTAGGAATGTCTAATAATCCCCTGTGGTTTAATATGTATTCCACTCTCTGATTAGTCTATTCCAAAAGTTTTGTTGGATTTGTGGTACTTTATTAGAAAGTTAAATTTCAAGTACTTTTTTGCTAACAATTCTGACTTTGATAATGGGGATTCATCAGTGCATCCTGTACAAAATTATATGCAAAAAGAAGCATTTAAAAGTCAGTCATGCTTTATTCCTCCATCAATATGTTGAGCAATTATTGTTTTTATGATGTTGTTAAAAATAAATTATTTACCATTTATTGAGGTAAAACATTTTACTATAAATTATAATTTAAGGGAAGAAGAAGAATGGATGGTATTGAAATCCTGGCAATAATGAAGAACACTTTACCACACCAGTTTTTTTGTGTAGCTCTCAGAATGTTATGGTAGTTGTGTAACATCAAGGAGCTGTTGCATATCATCTCGGCCACAGTTCTCAATTTCTTTGCTCAATAAACAGGGGCAATGCTAGAAATAATAGATAAATAAAACATTATTGTTACTTCCACCACTTAAGTGACCTCATTTTGAGGAATTTTCCTCATTTTGATTCATAAAATGTCTATGTTCCTGGCAGTTCCACATTTAAAGGGCATGTTATACATTTAGTGGGAGGAATTTTTCTAATTAATGTCATGGACAGCTAAGAGATATGCTCAGCAATAACGAAAAGCTTTTTACGTTTATCATATTTAGTGTCAGTAACAGTCTCAGGTGATAATGGAGAACACTGGACTTTGGGTAACCACATCACTCACTATTCTGGATTTGCAATTACATGTAGTCCAGTGTTGTCCATTATCACAGAAATCTTTATCCTGTAATAAATATTTGGTTATCAAACCACTGAATAAAGGGGTTGACATAGTTGTTATGTCTATACAATTTTATTTGTGCATGTGTTATAATTTATTACACCAGAAGGATGATTATGAAAAAGTATCTGATGACTTGTGTATGTGTTACAATTTATTACACCAGAATGATGATTATGAGAAGGTATCTGATGACTTGTGCATGTGTTATAATTTATTACACCAGAAGGATGATTATGAGAAGGTATCTAATAACTTGTGTATGTGTTACAATTTATTACACCAGAAGGATGATTATAAGAATGTATTTGATGACTTGTGAATGTGTTACAATGTATTACACCAGAAGGATGATTATGAGAAGGTATCTGATGACTTGTGTATGTGTTACAATTTATTATACCAGAAGTATGATTATGAGAAGGTATCTGATAACTTGTGTAAGTGTTATAATTTAATCTACAAGAAGGATGATTATGAGAAAGTATATGATGACTTCTGTATGTGTTACAATTTATTACACCATAAAGATGATTATGAGAAGGTATCTGATGACTTGTGTATGTGTTATAATTTATTACACCAGGGGGATGATTATGAGATGGTATCTGATGACTTGTGTATGTGTTACAATTTATTACACCAGAAGGATAATTATGAGACGGTATCTGATGACTTTTTAAGGACTCAGCAAGGATTGCTGACTTTTTTGAATGTGGTACTGAATCATAATGTTTTATCAGACCAACATATTTTACAGTTGTCACTGAATATTCTTAACATGTTGATATTTTATTGAGTATCTAAGGTAAATAAGAACCTTACTAACCTACCTGAGAGGCCTAATGTCTCTCAAGTCTAGGATACATAACAAAGTGTTTGCCTGGTAATTGAATTGTGCTTGAAACCATCTTACCTCCGTGGATTTGTTTTTAAGAGACATTCATCATTTAATTCAGAAATTACATCATATTGATGGTCAGAATGATTATTTTTGTTACTGTTGGCCTGGCAGCTATGAAATACTTTTGTACTTTATATTTAAAAATATTTTATTTTATCTTTATTGGAGTTCCATCTTACTCACAATATATTTTAGTTTTATGGTGATTGTGATAGTTATGGCCTAAATTGCATTAAATTATGTATGGTTTTATTTGAGCAACAAAATATATTTGTTCTGATTTTTATATAAACATCAAATGTTTTATGTGTGACATATTGAAATTGTTTTTCATCATACATTATACTAAACATGTTTTTATGCATTTTTATAAGATGTGTGATAATACATTTTCACTTAAATTGTAATGTAATTGCCAGGAATTTTTTTTTTTATATTTTGATATCTTGATTACATGAAAAGAGACATGGAAGAGTTCTTGGATCATGTGACCCAGGAAGTTATGACCCTAGCCCTGAGTAGCATCCTGCCTTTGCCCAGAATGATACCACAGTATAAGGACAAAATGATTGACTTCAACAATTGGCTAAGCTCCTGGCATCATTCAAAGGGGATCCAGTATTTGTCTGCCTGGGAAGACATGATCGACAAACCACGATGCTTTGCCAGAGATGGTCTGCACCTGTCACCCCTGGGATTCAGGTTACTGGCTAAAGCTCTTGCCACCCCTATAGTACCTTTTTTAGGCAAGGTTCAAAGGATAAAACCACCACCATAACAGATACAAGCATGCAAAATCTGAAGGTAATGCTACTCAATGCTAGAAGTCTAAACCTCAAAATGCACTCTCTCGAGGCACTCCTAAAAATGGAGAACATCAATATCTGTGCAGTAACTGAGACCTGGTTCAAGGCTCCAGAGATCACCCCTGCAATACCAGGCTACAATTCTTACCACACTTTTCAGCCACAAAACTAAGAGCGAAACACTAAAGGTGGAGGAGTGTCCATATTCACTAAGGATATTCACACCTCCAGGCTAGTTGCCCAACACAATGCATCTGAAATTCTCCAGGTGCAACTAACACTAGGTAAGACTGCAATCCAAATTGTAGCTTGCTACAGATCCCCCACCATGCCCCAAGATTCTCACTACACCTTTCTAAACATACTGGAAAATATTAAGATACAACCAAACACCCTAATACTGGGTGATTTCAACTACCCTATCTTTAACTGGGAAAACTACTCGGGTACCAACTCCTTTTCCCCAACGGTTCTTGGAATTCATAAATTCCAACACCCTAGATCAACTAATCCATTGTCCCACCAGGGGGTCCAATATCCTAGACCTGGTCATTACCAACATGGGAGATAGATGCTCCACACCAGTGGTCACCCCCGCATTGGTTAGGTCTGACCATAAGCAAATCACCCTTGACATCCA
The DNA here is from genome assembly GCF_019279795.1 of Protopterus annectens. Taxonomy (NCBI): domain Eukaryota; kingdom Metazoa; phylum Chordata; order Ceratodontiformes; family Protopteridae; genus Protopterus; species Protopterus annectens. Next base: position 109,026,661 of record NC_056736.1, on the reverse strand, counting down.
CATCCCACCCCCACCCCCCATTAAGGAAACCTCCTTAAAAAACTTCTCCAAGGCCAACTTCATGCTACTGAAGTCAGAAGTGACAAACTTCATGACACCCACGCAGATGGGATCTGGAAGTTCGACTGCAGAATCCTACACTAAGGCACTGTACAAGCACATCCACTCATGCATGAATCGTGCCATCCCAAATAGAACCAAGATGCTCTTCTCCAAAAAAGGAAGCCAATCTGGTGGTCTCTGCTATAAACAAACTATACAACAAATGGAAGAAACTGTTGCAGAAAAGAGGAAAATCCCAGGATGCATAAAACTCCCTCACCAACCTCAGTAAGAAGCTGAGATCCCTCATAAAATCTTCAAAAGCTAGTTACGAAAATAAAATTGCCAAAGATTCCAAAGACAACCACAAGGCATTCTATAGTTATGTCAAGAATCTAAATGGCAAAGCTCAGATCTGCTCTGAGCTACAATACAATGGCATTAAATATACTGATCCCAAGGATATTGCCAGTATCCTGGCAGATCGATTTAGTGCCAACTTCACCCCCCCCCTCTCACCCCCTAAAGGGCCCATCTCAATACCACAAGATTGCCAAATTCCGGTAATCACGGCCACACAGGTAGAAACCGCACTCTCCAAAGCTAAGAATACAGCATCCATGGGACCAGATGACATCCCAGGCTGTGTACTACATGAACTGTAAAATGAACTGGCGCCTCACCTAAGTGTCATGTTTAATTATAGCCTCACCTCAGGCTTTGTACCCACTGAGTGGTGCACAGCTACACTTATCCTGCTTCACAAGGAAGGATCCACCTTGGATCCCGGGAACTACTGTCCCATCAGTCTGACAAGCCTGATCTGCAAGGGCATGGAATGCATTACCATGGAACTTATAAACAAAGACATTGGCAACCTTCAAACACTGGACCCCACCCAGTTTGGGTTTTTGAAGGGCCGATCTTGTCTCCTAAATCTAACTTGACTTCTTTGAATCAGTCTCCAGAGCTGTGGACGAGGGTAAGGTGGTCCACACAGCCTATCTGGACCTTGCCAATGCCTTCGACACCATCCCCCACTATGGAATCATAGATAAACTTACTAAGCTGGGCATAAATCCCTACGTCACTCGATGGGTTGCCAACTGGCTTACTGACAGAACCCAGACTGTAAAAGTAACCAACTCCAAATGGAGTACCTCAGGGTTCAGTCCTGGGACCACTCTTGTTTGGCATCTACTTCTCTGAAGTGCAGGCCAACACTAAGGGACTCTGGCTAACAAAGTTCGCAGATGACTGCAAACTGGGAGCCATTATTGAATCCCAAAATTATGTGGATATTCTACAAAAGGGCCTTACAGAAACAGATGCCTGGTGCCAGAGCCATGGGCTCAAGCTTAATGCCATGAAATGTATAGTTATCCCCTTTGGAAAAAAACACGTACCCATAAATTACCACATAGGTGGCAGGACACTAAACATCGAAAGTGTGATGAGAGGCTTAGGGACACAGGTGGACAGTGGTCTCACTTTTGATAACCACATCGCCACAACAGTCAGGAAATCCTTCTATGTGGCACACCTCATCACTAAGGGCTTTTCATCCAGAAAAAAGGAGGTCATTGTCCCACTGTACTCATCCCTCATTAGACCCATTATAGAGTATAATGCCCCATTTGGTATGTACCTCACAAGACATTTGCAACAGCTGGAAAGGCCACAGAAATACCTCACTAAAAGAATCACAGGCCTAAAGCAGATGCCATATGCTGACCGTCTAAAAAAACTCCAGCTATACTCTGTGGCATATCGTCTACTCAGAGGCGATCTCTGCTTAACATACAAAGCCATGTCAAACCCTGAGCTGTTGGACATGCTCCACTTAAAGAAATCCCAATCCCTCAGAGCCACACGCTCCAGGGATCTAAACCTTGTCATCACAATGAACAAAACATGCTGGAGGGATAGGTTCCTGACCCAGAGACTCCCCATACTCTGGAATAGACTGCCCATACATGTCAAGCAGAGTGCCTCATTGGCCCTCTTCAAAAGGAACCGTGATGATTGGACGGGAGATAGGAAATTCACCCTGGGGATCATGTCAGTCACCCTGCTAGACAGGGGTCCAGAGAAGTAAATATTGTGGGAAGAAATATCCAGGGAATTGTTATGGCTAGGCTTGCATAGGCCCTAGGGCCGATAGCCTAGTACCAACCTATGAACCTATGAACCTATGTGTGAGATGGACAGATATTGACCAAAATGTTTTGAAAATGGACAGCAGGAAACACTTTACTTTTAGCCTCTATTTCACATCTTCCTTCTACTCTAAAATCTTTACCCTCCAAGTAATTTCTTAGAGTACACGGGATATGTCAAGAAGATGAGGATTCTGAAAGTGCTGCCCTGGATACTAGTTAATGACTCTCTAATACAGGTTATAATTTTCAGTGTCTTTCCTCTTCTTTACAAGTCTATTTTGTTCAAATAGGGAAAGAAATACACAGTATTAGAAGAAGTACAAGAAATTATGCTGAGGAAGATGTGTATATTTTGCTACAAAGTATGTTCCTTTTATTGAGGGTGTTTCCTGCATTATAAACCAACATTTGTACATCATTTCTAAGTGTCTACTTTACTTAAAATCTGCTTTATAACAGTTTATTGACATTCTATATCCATAATGGACCATTTGGTTAATTTGGGAGAGTTTCCTGATTCGTTTTTTCATTTAATGGGATGTTCTGTTTGACCCTTCTGAGACTGTTCCAGTATACAGTGTATAAATAGGCAAAGTCAAGGCTTCCAGATCTTTGAATTGTTTTCAGAATGGAAATGTTTAGTGTATAAAATGTCCTTGCACTACATTTTACATTGGACTAAAGACAATGCCAATTACTAAAAGAGTTTTGGAATATATTAGGGATGTCAGAAATATTTCTGAAACTAGCTCAGTGGTATAACTTTTTTTGAATGGCATGGTTCTGAGTTCTCAGTTTTAAACTTCTTTTTTTATTTTATGCCTTTCTATCAACTAATCATGTTGATGGATAAATTTACATTTTTATTTAATTTGGAAGCTAAATATCTCTTTATATATAATATAGTATAACATTTAGGTATGAACAATGAACTGTATAAGTATTACATTTGGCAATTTAGTGATGTCATGTTGTTCTTGAATGATTGGTAGTTTTGAATTTTGTGGATGTATTTAAATCTTTTTCTTGTTCTGATATTCAACCATTGAATATGGAATATCAAGGCACTAGTTGGTTGAAATAAAAAAGGTTTTTAATTACTACGTTTGACTCCTTTGGTATAGTTTTTCAGTTTGCTGTATTCAATTTGGAGTCAAAGTGAAAAGGAAAATGTGTTTTTGTAATAATTCTCTAGGGTGTCTGCCATAAAGGAGTTCAAATGGAATAAATACAGAGGATGCTTGAGGAACGTCACATTTCTTCCAGTTCTTCCTGTAGTCTTCAGTGACTGTCCTTAACGTAGATATTAATGTCCTATTAAATAGCTCTACCAAGTTATCAGTCTTGTAGTGGTGTGGATATCCTACTTTGGGTTAATTTAAAGCATTATCAGAGCTGACGCATAATTTCAGGCATAAATGGGGGTTCTTGGTCAACGAGTATTTATTTTGGTATTTCCATTCTGGGGAACGGTTGAACCAGTTCCATTACTATGGTCTTTTGACTTGACTTTCCAAAGGGGGGGGGTTGGTTCTGGATATTTGGTGGCATAATTCAGAATTGCCAATATATATATATATATATATATATATATATATATATATATATATATATATATATATATTAGATCATTATGCAGTACAAAACAAAGATAGGGTGAAAGAGAATGTGTGGTAAGTCCACTGCCCTGGATCTGTCCCCCTAGCTTTACTCAAAGTTTCATCCTTAAACTGGGCCCTTTTAAAGTTCAGCTAGTTCAAAATAAACCTGTTTGTAATTATAGCCTCCTGTTCATAAATCAAGGACAGAAAAATGTATTCAATTATTTTTTTGTTTGTTTATTAACTTAGGTAGAACACTGATCCCATAGACCCTTTTCAGGTTAAGCCTAGGGTTACTGTAAACCAATACCCCTTTTGCATAGATATTCTTCACAAAGCACATCTGGAAGGAAAACATGCTATATACAGTGGACTTTACAGTAGAAGAGAACTAAAATACCCCAGTCTTGATAATTGTACTTATTTACAGTAAGAATAGTAGCTGGAGCAGTGTGATGTCCTTAAGTACAGTACTGTGACTGTTTACAATAAAAGTGCAGCTTAAGCAACTCAGGATATGTCTGAGTAGAAAGTAATAGTATGCAGTTAATGTGAGTTCTATTATAGCAGAAGAGAGAGGATGAAGAGAAGGAATGGTAAAGAATGTAGTCAGAAGTTAGAAGACAGACACTGAAAGGTCTCCTGTTTATTGTAGAATAATGTTTTGAGAGGTGATACATCAGGGTGAAGAACTTTGGTTCTTATATTGCAACTCAGCTGAAGAAGTATTTGTATTATGCTTCTTTTTATGGCTATTTCCTTAGTGCTATTCAACATTCGGGGTAAGAAGGCTTTGATTCAATATGATGGGTCAGTGATCCACTTATTTTATGGACTAGTATTGAGAAGGAGTGTTCCACAGATTGTAACTTATTTTCAAATGTTCTTAGGCTATGGATGGAACAAACAAGAGATCCTAGGTTGTAAGTGGGGAACTGGAGTACAAAATGACAAGTTTACAGAATGGGGATGCCATTCTGAGAGAAGATCTTTATTTCTCCTTTAATAGTGTTGTATACTCATGCCCTCTCAGAGGTGATAAGGTTATAATTCTGCATTTATTGTGTAAGATAGCTTGCAAAGATTTTAACTTATTTTTATTGGCTGAAGCAATGATTGGAAGTCCTTATTCTCAGCATGGGAGGAGAACATCTTTGTCTATGGTGGCTCTTCCTGCTGTGGAACCAAATCAGAGATATTTTTTAACTCAGAATAGGAACCTGTTAACATTGGCTTTTGTGGTTTGGATATGGTGTTGGATTCTGAAGTTGAGTTCAGCTATTTTCCTAGTTATCTGTATTGTTGTACTGTATCAAATAGTATTTGAGTCTTGTAAATAATGCTCCAGTTGTAAATATTTGTGGTAATTTGTGATGACATTTAGGGCTTGATCTGTAAATGGCTATGTCATATGCATAATATGCATATCTTCTTCAGCCAATGAGCTTCCAAGTGAGTACCTAAAAATAGCAGCCAATAATATTGCTTATCTTGTCTCAATCCTTATAAATAGGTCTATCCAGGAATCCCACATTCCCTCTCTCTGGAAAAAGTCACACATTATTCCTCTGCACAAAGGAGGAAATTCAGTAGACATGAATAACTTTAGACCTATAGCAATCTTATCTCCCCTTGCCAAAATACTTGAAAAATGTATTCATAAACAATTGCTAGACTATCTCCTGCAGTAAGAACTCCTATCCCCTACACAACATGGCTTCTTAAAAAAAAAAACACTGATTAACAGGCAGGAGAATGGTAATAAAATCAATAACCGAACTGCAAACGTAGTGTAAAAAAATGTAATTATATGCTTTCATCCACAAGGACTTCTTCAGAACATAATACAAAATGCAACAACGTTATACCATATTTAAACAACCAATGACCAATAAAAATCACTAATTAACAATAATTATCCATTTAATTACTATAAAAATTCTTAAATATGCATAAATAAAAAGACTGAACTCTATTACAATTGAAAAGCATTGTGATAAAAAAATAATTATAAAAATTACCATATAACTTCATAGTGTAAAACAGATATTCAGTATTTCATCTTATGTCTTTTATTTTTTTAAAAACACTTAATATTAATACTTTCAATCAACCCAGGTTACTGGTCTGCATTCAGCTTTATCTGCCACTGGGTCTCTAAGCTTTCTATTTTATTTTTACAATTCCCTTCCATAGTACTAGCATTGCCCTTCTAACCTATATAAATACTGTCAATAAAGCTAGAGATAATGGCAATCTAATCTCTTCCTTATTTCTAGACTTGTCTAAAACTTTTGACACAGTTTGACACAGCAAACTTCTTCTTCAAATATTCTCACTAGGTCTGTCTCAGCCCACCCTTCTATGGTTCAAAAGCTACCTGTCCACTAGGCATTAGTCAGTAAAAGGCACTCTACTCGCTTTCCTTACTTTTCATTCCACGGTGCACCACAAGATTCTATCTTTGGTCCCCTCCTCTTTAACATTTCACCACTACTCTCTATACTTCCACACAACAGGCCTCCCTAACACAATACACAGATGATTCCACTCTCACTTGCACATCTGACAATGTGGTACACCTCAAACAATTACTCAGGATGCTTTAGCAGCTACTGAAACATGGCTACATAACTCATAGCTAATGCTCATCCCAAAAAAAGACCAAACTACTACTTTTTTTCCCTAAATCCCTCTCTCATGAAAAAAACTAAATTTAAAGTCCTCTCTCTTTTGATAATACAACCACTGAAGTCACTTCTCACAGCAAACTATTAGGGGTGACAGTGGATGATTTTCTGCATATACAAAATTGCAGAAGACAAATTCATCAAACATTTGGGATGTGGGGGTGTGGCCAGCATGCTGAGCAGAAAACAACACAAATCTTTTGCTCTGCTTTTAAATATTTTTTCTGACAGGATTTTTTCAAATTAATATCAAGAACTTCAAATAGTTTGATTTTTATTGACCTTCATATTGTTTTGCTATAGGAGGTTTGAAGAAATTTTATTTTCAGAACTTTATTTTTAGAAATTTTCCTGTCAGAAGTCATACAGACTGTCTTAACTATGAGTCATACGAAGACTTCTGTCCAAGACAACTCTATGAAGAAGGAACTACAAACAATTATTTCCAGTATTCAAGATCTATCCACAAAAATGGATAACTTGGAACATATAATGGACAATATGAAAAAAGACATTAAAAAACAAATAGAACTTCTAAAGGAAATTATCAGCAAGCAGTCGGATTGAATTACAGCAATAAAAAAATCTGTTAATGAACGGAAAAAATGGAAGGTAACAATTTGATTCAAGTTTTAAATGACTGGTTTCCCAGAGCTCTGAATTTGCCTGAAACTTTATCATTTGGCACAGAAAGAGCCCACAGATCCCTTTCAGATGTCTCTATGTTAAAAATCCTTTGGCTTCAAGATCCATCATTGTTAAAAATTTTTATCAACACAGGACAAGGATTTAATCCTCAGAGCTGCATGGTCGAGAACTCCAATTCAGATAATTGGGAAAAGTGTCAGATTTGATAATGATTACACCACTTCAGTGATGACAAAAAGAAAAGCATGTGTTTCCCTTATAAAGAAATTGAAGAAAGTTGGTGTTAAAGCACAAATTATTTTCCCAGCTAGAATTAAAATTACACTAACAGAGAGTTAAAGAATCTAATTTTCTTGAAGAAGCTATGGACTTTGTTAAAAAAAAAAAACGTCTGGATAAAGTAGAAGATATGGAGATATCCCTACCCAGTCTTAAAAGAAAGACAAGCTATTGGGAATACTTCAAATACTAAAGAAAAAAGCAATAAAAACAATCGAGACAAATAATATATTTGAAGCTTTGACCTATGATGTGCTGTCACGAAGATGCATTAGAACATCATATATAAACATTCTTAAAAGGTAAGTTGTTTCTCCCGTGTGTGTGTGTGTGTGTGTAGGTGTGTGTGTGTGTATTTTTGTAAAATAAGTGTGATAAGGGAGGGCTTTTAACTATAGATTGCTTTGGGGTTAACTTTAGTCCCTTTTTCATCCTTTGTTACTCTCTGTTTAACTGAAAAGTTAAATATATGGCTAAAAAGACATCCTGGACCTGAGTTTTCACATCCTTGAGTTTAATCCTCTTATATATAGTACATTATATATAAGTCTTTCAGATGTCGCATTTTAGACATATTGATGTCTTAAGTTGTAAATGGGAGCTTGTTTCTGTGGTTGTGCTTCAGTTTGAGGGATGCTTGGTGATTTTTGACTGTCTTGATGGACAATATAATGTACCAGGAGGCTCTGTGTGTGGGCTATGTAGTTGAAGTGCTGGTTTGGGATGCAGAGGGGTGGGAGCAGAGCTGCCAAGTGCCCTGGAATGATACTTCTGTTTACTGAACAGATTTTTGACATGTTAGGTAATTTGAACTCTTGTTCAAGGAGGGTGTCCTGCCTTTCCGTGTTTGGGTAGTTTGTGCTGTTTCCCTGGTGGGAGTGGGTGATGGGAAGTGATTGTTGACATATAGTTGTGTTTCAAAGCTGTTAAACACTATAAACAAACATTAACCTGTTTTTTCCATTCCTTTTCTTCTGTTATTGTATGCTGATGAGTAAACCGTTTACTCATCTTGCACGAGATATCCTCTAAAACACAACTATACCTCTTAAATTTCCCACTGGACTTGTTAAAGCTGCATTTGCTTAACTGCACGAGCTCTTATGACACAAATGAAGAAGAAAATAAAGGCACTTAACATGAAAGTATGGAATTACAGCTATAAGAAGGAGTGACCTTTGAACCCAATGACTTCTTGCTTTACATCATAAGGAAGGAAATAACAAGGAAAATAGCCAAATAACTGTAAATACATATTATCTAATATTAAAACTTAAGCCTTTTGACTATAATCTATCTATGGAGAAATTGGGGCTGCATTATAGCACATCTCAGTGCTAAAAAGAAGACATAGAGAAAAAAAGGGATAGCTCCTCCTAATGCTAGAAATAAGCAACTCAATGAAATATGAGAATATATAAGATAAGAGAAGTGAATATGAATTTGTGATACTCAATTTTATCATAGTAATACAGTTTGTCTTTCAACTTATGGTTCACAGTGATAAATCAGCATAACTTCCTAGTAATAATTAGCTGTACAAAATGTATCTGATAAATACAAAGACATACAATGATATCTAAACTTTGATACATATAATACTGTTGTAATAACTGGTAATGGCTTAGTTTCTATGTAAATACACTACTATAGATGAAGCGTCATGATAAATGTATATATTTTCATTTTTATTTTTTTCATGTTGGATTCTATATAAACTGACTTGTATAGTATTTTACATTTCAATAATAGGAATTATTTGCTCTTCAAGAGAGAATGTCATCAAGAATGGAGCCTATGTATTTAATTTTATTGCAGAGGGTGTTACATTTTTGTTGTAGTTTTGTACACTTTTGTATTGACTGATTCAAACTTAGAATATCATTACTACTGGTTGTATTTATCAGATGAGAGTTTCATAACCATTTTTCTAGAACTAAGAGACCAGTTTCAAGCTATCTTCTAGGTGATTATGGCATTTGCCTAAGCACAGGTGTTTGGCTGAGCACAGGAGAGCAGTATTATCAGTATATTGTACTACTTTCAACCTCCAACAGTGTTCTGGCATAGGGCTAATATATAAACTAAAAATCAGAGTCTAAATCATTATATGTAGTAAATGTAGTAAAGTAGACACATATATGCTGGAGCGCTATGCAAGTTATGTTACTCATGTAGAATAGCGTTATTGATATGCAAATGGCATTTTACGATGTTAACAAAAAGAGAAAGAGACTAGGACTAAATATTTGGTTAAATTAGGTTAGGATCAAGATTTAAATGTTTGTTGTCATATATTTGTTATATTTTATAAGATTGAGGAGTGTGTTAATTGGTTCTCTGGCAGAGTAGATAGTATATGAAGAGTGAACAATGATTGGAAACACAGTGTAACAGAATAATTATATTATCCATTATGTAACAGGCAATTTAGATAAGAAACCTGGTTATATGGGACACCAAATTTCATGCACTTATATTTCCTGTATTAAAAAGGAAAAGAAAGGAAAGAGAAAAAGGAGAAAAGGGGGGATATGAGTAAAGAAGAAATATTCAAAAGAGAGATACACATTATAAACAGCTTCTCTGAGAAAATACTCAGGTCAGATATGGCGGTGTAATTATATAAATTAAGATAGCTATCCAGCAAGTAACATGGGAGGTTAAGTTGTACTTTAATTAGAATCTGTAGCTCATTTCTTTGGTAATAAATGGGCAGACTAAATGGGCCAAAAGATTCTTAAATATTATTTAAGTTTATTATATATTTAAGTTTATTATATTTTTCTTCCACTGTATCATAAGTATCAACAAAAATGGTCTCTGCCTTGGTCCTACAGGTCTTGTGTTTATGTGACTACATTATACAGTTTTCCCAAGGATAACTGATTACATCATCTTTAATGAGATGGTTGTTATAGTGAAAAGGCCTACATAACAAAGTTAAAGTTTATTATGTATGTCAAACAAGTTATTTCCAGCTATATCACAAAAAGGAAAAAGGTAGGAAGAAAGGGAGGGGAAAGGAGGAAAGAGGAGAAGGAAATAAGAGAAGAAGGAAGGGGAAAGGAAAAAAGAAAAAAGTTGACTTGGTTGTCATTGTTTGAAAGGACAGAATTAAAGTTTTGTATACGTTCATAATATGAGCTGAATAATATAAAAAAACAGACAAATGATTCTATATAATATTACTGATATATGCATTCGAGGCATTCTTTACAGGGCAGGTATTTTGATGTGTTGGCAAGCTGGAGGGGTGTTGGTGCTCGTGCTTGAAATATTTGTATGCATATGTGTGTGTGTGTATATAAAACTGAAAGAAATTATAGCTCTCTGATATAACAGCATGGAGATTTCATTCAGTTATTAAAAGCTTATATGACTTAATTTTTTTTGCAGATCTCCCACTGGTTAAGAGTATAGAATAATTACTTATGTATATATATGCTTATCATATATGACAATTTATCTATAGTGCTTTATATTTCATATATTAATATGGCCTTTTTAAGATACAACCGACTGTAACTGAATACCAATATTTGAAATAAGATGGACTACATAATGATTGTCACAATCCTAGCAATTTTTTAGTTTTAGGGGAAGTATATAATACTTTCTCTTTTGCACTTACTATATTATATAAACACATCTACTGGTTGCATTCAGTTCTGAAAGTCTACTGCATTTTTTAAGTCAAATCTTAATGAGTTGCAACACATTGAAAACATATGAATATTGGTTGGCATGGAAACAGACTATATCTTTTGATGTTTAAGCTTTATTATTTAGATTTAGATGTTTAAGATCTTGGAAGATGACATACATAACTTTGTTATAACATATACTCATAGAAAAAATTTGGTATGACATCCTACATTAGATTTTTCTTCAGATTCACTGTCATATTGATTAGAATGCATTTTAATACTCATAAAATGACTTTGTTCATGCTAAATACATATATAATATGCATGATCATCTCTTTATTGATATCATTCATACATTTTTTTTTTTTTTTTTTTTTTTCTTTAATATGTTTACTTAGTGCTGTAGCGGAGCTTTTCTCCTCGGGCCTCCACTGAAAATGGACATGTATCCAGCTGGACTAGCCCGGTTAACAAATGTAAAATAAATAAAATAAAATAATAAAGGTTCTATAAAACTAATACATGACAGATAAAGTTGCTTTTAAGGTGTTCTTGAATAGTAGGAGCAATCATATATTAAAACTGAAAATAGATATCTTGAAAATGAATTAACCTACATCAGTAACATTTTAGTATCTGAATATTAAATCAAGGATCAGACATGACACCATAAGAATAATGGCAAAAGGTAACTTAGAAGACTTAAGTGAACAGTATATTAGCTAATATTAGAGAGTACAACATATTTGTCAGAAAAGAGTTGTTTTTTTTTTCCTTTTTCCTCTCAATATAACTTATATAAATACAGGGAGAAGTACAGAATAAAAGAAAAAAGACTAACAAATTTAATTAATGCAGAAGTGAGGAATGTACGGAAAGTAATACCTATATATGTATATATATACATATATGGTTCTATCTGACTACGTCGACAAGTCAGAACGCCGACAGCGAGAACACCGACGCCAGAAGATCGAAAACGGAGAAGACCGACGGATCAAAACCCCGACGCTGAGAACATCGACATGGGAAAAGGCTGTGGATGTATGCGGTAGTGACGGACGGTAGGGTGCGAGTAAGGTAAGTGTGCGACTGTGATAGTTTGTGGGTTGGGGGCGGGTTAAGTGAGTTAGGGTTAGGGCGCGGGCTAGGTAAGTGTGCGACTGTGATAGTTTGTGGGTTGGGGCGGGTTAAGTGAGTTAGGGTTAGGGCGGGCTAGGTAAGTGTGCGACTGTGATAGTTTGTGGGTTAGGGGCGGGTTAAGTGAGTTAGGGTTAGGGCGCGGGCTAGGTAAGTGTGCGACTGTGATAGTTTGTGGGTTAGGGGCGGTTAAGTGAGTTAGGGTTAGGGCGCGGGTTAGGTGAGTGTGCGATAGTGGCGGACCTTAGGGTTAGGGTTTGGGTTAAGGTTGTAGGTAGTTGTGTATGTGAGGTTTAGTGTTGGTTTGTAAGGATTTTGGTGTGCTTGTGTTGTGTGTGTGCTTTTTGGACCGGGGATTTGTTTTGTTTGTTGCTTGTCGGGATTATGGTTTGTCGGGCATGTGAGGTTTCGTGTTTGTGAAATGTCGGTTATGTGGTGTCGGTGATTTCGTTTTCGGCGTTTTGACTTGTCGACGTTGTAAGATAGATCCACATATATATATATATATATATATATATATATATATATATATATATAGGTCCTATTTGTTTTATCAACAGTATGGTTTATTAAACCGTACTTTGTCGAAAGTACTTTATTTTGTCGAAAATGCACTTTCACTAAAGTAAACAAATAAGAAAAACATGCAGTTTGCATGTTGCCTTAGTTGTACATCAACGTATACTGTTGTACAACTAAGGAAAGTTTTGTTGAGATCGTAGTATAGTGGGGGTAAGGGAATATTCCCTTTCCCCCACCTGTAGTGCGATCTCGGATTGAGAATATTAAAGTAGTGGGGTTAGGGGGAAGCAGCCCCCCACATGGAGGGTACAGGGGGCTTGCCCCCCTGCATAACACCGTTTAGTGTGTTATCTTTCTTTTTTTAGTTAGGAAGTAAGTTCGAGGAAGTACGGTTCAATGAACCATATGTTCAATTTAAAAACATACATATATCTATATATATATATATATATATATATATATATATATATATATATATATATATATATATATATATATATATATATATATATATATATATATATATATATATATATATATATATATATATATATATATATATATATATATATATTGATCATTGAACGAAAGGATGATTTTTAATTGAGAGTAAGTTATCCGTTAAGCAGGTTATAAATTTATTTAATTCTCAAAATATGTTAGAGTCTTTAGTGATTATAAATGTTTATCAGGTTGCTGTCTTAATAAGTTGTAGATAGTGAATATATAAGTATTGAAATAAATGTACACTTTGTTTAACATTTTGTTTTAGCATAGTACTATTGGTAAGTCAAATGATCTAGATGAACTTTAATTGCATTTTATAGTCATTTCAATGTATCTAGTGACTTAACTCTTGTTATGAAACATATTGTAAGACATTCAAAAAAAATAGCATAGCTCTTTAAAGCATTATGGAGGGGAGTTTATAACATATTACACTAACAAACAATTTAGTAAAAGGTAGAAGTATTAGCAAGTGTGGAAATAGAGGATAAGGGATGAGAGAGGGTGGTTTTGATGATAATATCATCAAAACTAAAATTTTCATGTTATAGTTTGTAAATAGTTATAAAATAGTTCTTGAATAGGGCCAAAACACAACATTACATTTTGGAATACCACATCAAAATGGATACATTAGATGCATATCCTTACATGTAAGTGGTCTTAACAACCCTATAAAGAGAGGAAGTTTAAATAAATATTAATTATAAATAAATACGGCTGATATCACTTTTCTACATGAAACACACTTAATAAAGGCAGATATTGATAGGCTATGCTTCAAAGACTATTCCATTCTTGTGGAATCACATTTTCATGCTAAAAGAAGAGGTAATATAATTTTATGGAGACAATATTTAACATTTCCCAAGATAATTGAAACATACTCTGATAAAAATGGCATGATGAGCCTTGTTGTTATAGAGATCAATAAACAATATTTTATATTAGTAAATAACTGTTGGATACCTGGTATTGGTGCAAAAGTAGCAAGGAAATACTTAGAGCTAATTACTTTACTTTCAAAGGGAGATAGAATAATTGCAGGTGATTTTAATTGTATCCTATCTCGGAAATATACTACTAAAGGTGGAAACATTTGTATGTCAGCAACAGCAAAAAAATAAATAAATAAAGAAATAATTATATTGATACTACAAATTTAAGAGATATCTACGAACTAAAAGGTTTAAATTATTTAAGCTATACACATTACTCATATAGATTCAGAACACAAACAGGTATTAACAGTGTATATACATCTGCTAGAATATTCGCCAAAATACAAGAAGTCTCAATAACTGCATCTCTGCTGTCTGACCACAATGTTATTGCTTTTAATATTAATATTAAACCACACAATCTGATGTTTTGGCAAAGAATCCAGCCTATATTCTTAAAAGAATTGGTTTTAAGGAGTGGCTAATAAAGGAAATCAACTTTTTTTAGAAAATAACGATAATTAGTATACTCCTAAAGTTATTATTTGGGATACATTAAAGGCACATTTGTATGGAAGAGTTAAGAGTTGGTATCTGAATAAAAGAAAAAACTATTAGATTTACAAATGAAAATAAATAATCTGAAATGCAACCTTAAAACAAATTATATAAACATAAACTGTGATTTAGACAGCTGAATTTAAAACATGTTGAAATTCTGAATCATAAAGTAACAATAAATTTAGAGAGACTCAAATACAGTCATATTCAGTGAATTCAAAAAGTTTACATAGATTAGCTGTGAAGTCAAAAGGAATAACAAGTATACATTACATTAAAGAGATTACCCTTATGATAAGAAATATATCCAAGACTGTGACAGATCTAAAAGAAATCTTAGACATTTTTAGAAAACATTATAAAGAAATCAATAAGGCTGATTCCACCTTAATTAATCCTGATTTGAGAGATAATTTTCTAAAAGAAAATGTGAAAAAAGAAATTGACAAAGGAACAACACATTAGATTAAACAAGACAATATAATTTACAGAACTGAAGGACCAAATTAAAAATCTCAAAAATAATAAATCCTCAGGTTTGGATGGAATAATTCCAGAAATATACAAATTATTGTCAGATAACACATTAAGAATTTTATTAGATGCCTTTGAAGACTTCAGAAATAACTCAAATAGCTTTCCATCATGGGAAATATGCCATCATCTCTCCCATTTTAATGCAAGATAAAAATCCAAAAACAGTACTCATCTTATCACCCCATCTCCATTCTAAATGTAGATTTGAAAATGTTTATTTCTATCTTTGCAAAAAGGTTAAGTCAAATTTTAACAAATTTAATAGATGAAGATCAAACAGTTTTTATATTACATAGGAAAGTTCAAGACATTATTAGACTTTTTTTCTTTAATTGGTTTTACACATAAGAAAAAAGCACTTTAAATCATTAGTCTGGACATAGACAATGCATTTGATTCTATAAAGTGGTCTTATCTTTTTGCAGTTCTTAAGGAATATAATGTTTCATCTGATTTTATTAATCTAATAACTAGACATTATGATAATTCAATTTCATATGTTAAAATTGGTGCATTTCTGTCAAGCCCATTTAAAATTCTGAAAGGTACAAAACAGGGTTGTCCAATCTGTCCCCTCTTATTTGCCTTGTCAATAGAACCACTGGCTAACTTTATAAGAATAAAACCAATATAAAAGGATTCTTTGTAGGAAACAATTATTGCTGTAAAATACAACTTTTTGCTGATGATCTTCTGTTAACAATTGGAGACATTGATTCATCCATAGTAATGCAATAAACTCCATAAATCTTTTTCAGAATATTTTGTGGTTAAAATTTAATCAAAATAAATCAGAGACTCTACTGATAAATAAAAAATCAATTAATTTATTAAATAAATGTAATGATTTTAAACATGAAAATGATCAATTTAAATACTTAGGTGTAATAATAAAGTCTAACTGGAATGAATCATTTAGAGTAAATTACAAAAGTCTAGTCAATAATATTCAAAATAATTTGAAGATTGGAATAAATTATTTCTCACGATGGATGAAAGGCTAATGCTGATAAAGATGATCATTTTACCAAAAATGTTATTCTACATACAAACATTAATAGCAACCCCCACCCCCGAAAATGTTAATTAAACAAATAAATTCACAGCTACTCAGTTTTTTATGGTTTCCACAAAAAAACAAGAATTAATTGCAACTGGCACTGTAGAAGTTGGGAACATGGTGGAATATCATTTCCAAACATCGAACTATATGCTGAATCAGCTATATTTAATTATAAGCCTCTGGTTAAACAGTGTATGCCTCAGGTTGGAAAAACATTCATAAATAAGTCTTATATCTAAATTACACAACAAAAAGAGATAATATTACTTTTTCTGATACAAATAGAATATACATGGTACTAAAAGATATAATATATAATGCCAAAAAAATTTAAACTTTATTCCATTTAATAATTTTATTTTAAACAATTTTAAAAAATAATGCATACTAACCATTTACTGAAGAATGCATTGCTATTAATGTCCCCAATAGCTTGCACAAATAGAGGTTTAGACTCATTTACCTTAAATAAATTAAAAGAAATGGAAAACAATGGTTTAAAATATTAGTACCAATTTTTGAATAATAACAAGACACGTGACTCAAAAATTTTTATAGCCAGATATAATATAAAACAGGATAACTGGCTAAATATACAAACGTTTAGAGAATTTCTCATGACTGAATTAAAACTAAACTTAAACACAACTACAATTATAATCCCTAAAATACTGGCCTTATTTTTTGGAATAAATTCACAGAGTAACACTAAGAATACATCTTTGTCTATAACATATAAAGCCTTGAGAGCTGATGCCTTCATATCAGATGATCCATTTTAGAATTACTCAACTAAAGTTAATAAAGGAATCTTTTCAGAAGCCAATAAATTCATAATATTCAAATCTATAAATAGCACATCATCATCCCTTTATTGGAAAATTTTTATGTGGAAATTTTGACATAGGTGTTTTCTAACTATGCACAAAATTGCTTTAATGTATAAGAAAGATATTACTAAATGTTGAAGATGCAATGAAATACTAGATGCAGATTGGTCACATATGTTTCTAAATTGTAAAACGGTATCTTTGTTTTGGTCTGAATTCAAGGACTTTATTAAAACATTGCGGTCAAACAGCTGTGAAATAATAGATTTACTATACTGTTTAATGCACCAATACCAGATTCAGTGCCAAAAATACAAATACATCTTCTTTGGCTACTTCTTGCAATTGCAAGAAAAGTTGTTAAAATAAACTGGAAATGTTAGAAACTCCTCTCATTCTCAGACTTTCTTGCTTTAGCAAAAATTGTCTATAATATGGAATTACAAACTGCTTATAACAGAACATCAAATGTCACACATAAAAAATTGTTATGGTTAAAACTGAAAGATCTCTTGGATAAATATTAATTTTGATGAGAAATTTGTATTTGTTATGGACCTTGTATATAGTCTTGTTGTTTTTGTCTTTGTTTATAATTTTGGACTTTATTATCATCTTATCGACATACTCTGTATATTCCATGGTTATATTAAAAATCTAAGAAAAAAAAAACTAGGTATACTTTAGAGAGCCAAAAACTTTCGCACCAGTGCAACTAAAACTACACTTTTCACTACTTACCTCCCCCCCCACACTCTTCTTTATGGTGCTCCCATCCTTACTAACCTCCAGGCTTCACAAAAAATGAAACTTGAACAATGCTATAACAAAGCTGCTAAATTTCCAGCACATACCCCTTTCAGAACTCATCACTGTATAGCACTGAAAAGCCTAAATTAGTTATAACTGCCACATCAATTAACATATACACAACTTATTGCCACCTTTAAAATTATCCAGTCTCCATCTGCCTGTCCAGCATGAAAAACATTCAACACAGCTATGTTCCCAGTCTGTCTATAAACCTAGCAAATCTGCTGGGTATGTTGTCTATACTCATACAAAGTTGTTAAGGCCTGGAACTGCTTATCTGTATCCATCAGGTTTATACCCACCCTACCATCTTTCAAAACCACTCTGAAAGACTTCCTAGCTACAATCTGTCTTTGTCCTTGCTCAAAGCTAGGATAACCTATATCCCTAAATGTGAACAAGTACCTTTTCATTCCTTATATTCCTTTTCTCTCCCTTCTTCACTTACTTCCTTACTGCTATCTAATTCACTTCTCTGGTTTTCTCTCTAAATATATTATATGTTTCCTTCAGTTTATATTGCAGTTCCTATTTGTATTACACTAATTTACCTTTAATTTCTCTACAAACTGTCTAAAATGTCTCTAAATATTAAATTATTGTCAGATAGCTTGTATAGATTCTTAACCAATGTTTTTATATTATGTCTAATTTTTTAAAATTATTTAAACTGCAGATGTTTTTGTTTTACTTTTGAAGATTGCAAAATTATTGTTCTTAAAATGTTTTGTAATAATTTGGAACTTTTCTGCCTGGGCCTCTTATGAAAATGGGCTTCTACGCAGTCAGACTTTCCCGGTAATCAAATGTCAATA